>NC_084751.1:33814781-34067281 GCF_033978785.1 Entelurus aequoreus | reverse complement strand
AACGTTGAACATTAACGTTGTCTCAATTTACAATAATTTTGCAACATTGTTTCAGTCAGTTTTAAAGGGCATGTATGTATAATCAACGTTGTACCAATGTCTTGCGCCTGCTGGGATGTTACGACTGCGGAAATTCACGCAAATTCAACTTATCTCCGCATATTATGTGCTGTCTCAGGCTGTCTACACTAAGCCGGATAACCCCTTAAATGAATGATTATTGAGCCTAAGCCCCGTTTCAACCACACTAAACTATCGTTTAAGGTTCCCCTCCTCGGACAATTTTTTACACGGGTAAGTGCGCCGTGTATTTCTTGAATCTCCAGCTCTTAGCTTTGTATGGACTCATTGATCGTTTACAAACGATCAAAGGAAGTAACGCCATAAAGACCGCGCCCCACACAGGAAGTGAGGTCAGAAAGAACGCGCCACAGCCAGCTTTATAATAAAGCGGTTCCGTAACTTGGAGCTAACCACTGGAAATATGGAGGCGAGTCATCCAGACATGCCCGTGTTTCTCCTTCCGTCTGTACAGACGCTTGTGGAAATCACACATGAATACCTTAAGAGAAAGAGATTGCAGCTATTTGGGATACAACACTTCTCAGACGGCAAGAGAACTTTCGAATGTCGAGGTCAGCTGTGATTCTACTTACCGAAAAACTTTGTCCATTTCGTCGAAGGGGGGTCAACAAGAATGCGGGCTACCGTGGATGTGATAAAAAAAAATGTAGCGTGTGCTTTGTATTACCTGGCCGTCGAGGGAAGACTACGGAAAACGGCGAATGCTTTTGGACTGGCAAAGTAGACTGTGTCAGTTATTGTCCGCCATGTATGTCGCGGACTCAACGTCTAGGTCCAGAGTATATAAAGTCACCAAAAACTAATGGACAATGAAGGTGAAGGCTAAAGAGTGAGGAGTGTCCTGACCAGATATCTAGATCCCGAGATTGATTGTTGTAAAATGTTCTTTATTACATTGTGTACTTTCACGTATACAATAAAGATGTGATTAATTTATGATGGCTCAGGTGTGATTCACTACAATAGGGTCCCACAGCGCACTGGATTCCAGTTAATTGAATAATACCACAACACTGGATATTGTTCAGATAAGTTAAATTTAACAACTCGCACACAAAGCAACACTGGAGGTGACTATGACGTGCGCATTTTCCGCACATGCGTATTAGGTCGCTTTGCGCCGGCTGACGGAGGGGATCTTAAACGACCATTGTGTGAAGGGGCCTCAGGCATTTTAGACCACAACAATCACAAAACAGGCCCGCAAAATCCTGGAGGGGCTGAATCAGATCAAGAGTGGGCAGAAAATGTTGATGTTGGAATGGTTTTAATCGGGTGAAAATGTAATAACAAATATAATGAGTGTGTGGATGCTGTTCAGCAACAGTGAGAGCTGCAGTAAGTCCTTAGATTGTTAAACTAAAAATGCAAATATGAAATTACTGTATAGATAATGTATTTGTGTATCTTACAGCACATGTCGTGTAAGGACATTGTCTTCTTTGGCCTCATTTTCCTTCTGCTCTCTCATATGTGATGGTTTTGAAAATTGAGGTTGAAGCACTGCACGCCCATCCCCCTCAATTTTCCTTCCACGCCTACCGGAGAGAGGACCCATGATGCTTCACCACGGGTCCTTCCTCCTCTCTGCCTTTCTACACCTCTACCAATCCCAACCCAGCTTCACCTCAGCCAAACAGAGCGCAGGTGTTGCATCCCGGCACTACTTCGTACCAAGTGTGTTCTGGAAAACACAATAAGAGCGTGAATGTACAGTACTTGTATTTATCCGTTATGTAAGTACCAAGTAACAATACATTATTGATTGCATGCAGGATATTTCCAACGTGCAATATTTTGCTAGTTTAGATCTCAGCAAAACACAAACACCTACATAGTTTGGGAGGGTCAAATTGGACAGAATGAACTAATTGATAATTCTTAAAATAATTACTTACTGTAGATGTGTCAATTTAATGTAAAATTCCATCCATCCATCCATTTTCTTCCACGTATCCCTTTCGGGTCGCAGGGGGTGCTTGAGCCTATCTAATGTAAAATTATATATATATATATATATATATATATATATATATATATATATATATATATATATATATATATATATATATATATATATATATATATATATATATATATATATATATATATATATATACATATATATGTATATATATATATACAGTGTTTCCCATAAACTGCCAAGATACCTGTGGCCTTAATTGTGGTTCTTACAAAAAATATATCTTATAAAATATAAAAGCTAAAATGTCTCTTAAAGCTCTGCCCCTTTAATTAGTGCATACTAAATAATTTAACTTTAGCCTACTACTACAACCATATTATTTACCAGCAACATAAAATAAAACAGAGGCAGAGGTGTCCTGCCAAATAAACAGAAAACAGTAGTGGTCAAATACAAATAAGGCAACAGGAGAAGTATCCTACACTTCTCTTTTGTAAAGTAAATCTGAACAGCCTATATGGGCATCTACATCAACTATATGATTTTCCTGTGAAGCTGGACAGGACAACAACAACAACAAAAAAAAAGTATTTTTATTTTTTTTATTTGTGGCGGACGTAATTCTTTCGTGGCGGGCCGCCACAAATAAATGAATGTGTGGGAAACACTGAGATATATATATATATATATATATATATATATATATATATATATATATATATATATATATATATATATATATATATATATATATATATATATATATATATATATATATATATATATATATATATATATATATATATATATATATATATATATATATATTCATTTATTTATTTGACTACTGAATGAATCATTTATATATACAGTATATATATAAAATATACTTTTTACATCTATATACTGTATATATTTTTAATATATTCAGTACAGGCCAAAAGTTTGGACAGACCTTTTCATTCAGTGTGTTTTCTATATTTTCATGACTATTTACATTGTAGATTGTCACTGAAGGGGCAGCACGGTGGAACAGGGGTTAGTGCACGTGCCTCACAATACGAAGGTCCTGAGTAGTCCTGGGTTCGATCCTGCGTTCGGGATCTTTCTGCGTGGAGTTTGCATGTTCTCCCCGTGACTGTGTGGGTTCCCTCCGGGTACTCCGGCTTCCTCCCACCTCCAAAGACATGCACCTGGGGATAGGTTGATTGGCAACACTAAATTGGCCCTAGTGTGTGAATGTGAGTGTGAATGTTGTCTGTCTATCTGTGTTGGCCCTGCGATGAGGTGGCGACTTATCCAGGGTGTACCCCGCCTTCCGCCCGAATGCAGCTGAGATAGGCTCCAGCATCCCCCGCGACCCCAAAAGGGACAAGCGGTAGAAAAATGGATAAATGGATTATTTAGGTGTTATGTACTTAATTTGATGTCTTCTTTCATTTTTGTCCAACTAAATTTTTTTAAATGTTTTACATTTGCATGACACTTAAAAACATTCAAATATGACTTTAAACATTACTGCTACTGTTAAGAGACTTCAGTTTAGTGATAATCAAGGATTAACAATACGTATACATAATACATATTATTTCAAATAAAATCAAAATTGGGGCCTTACGCGTTGTCGGTCAATACTACGAAATAACGAAGAGAGCGCTATCGACAAACTTGTCTCCAGCAAGGGAGAAATTCTCAATTCGATTAGGAACTTTGCAGAAGCCTGAAGTGCACACCTGTTGGCAGTCAATCCTTGAAATGACATACAGTCATTACTGTAAATTACATTTTGCTCATATTGCTTCGCAAGACATGCTAGCATCGGGAGTTCGTCCTCCATATATTCAGCTTCAAAAAGATAAGGTTGTGAGTCCTCACTTGTATAAAAGATTAGCAAACGCAAGTTTGTTGCCCGAAGTAGGAACACTCGCCTTTGTTGCCGGAACAATATTGGAAATCTGAGAACACTTTAAACATGTGTAGGTTGTTCAGTATTAGTGAAAGAAATTCCTAAAATGCCGTAGAAATGGGTCAAAGCTAAACACAATACAAACACTGTGTTACAGTCAATTAGGGGCATCCTAAATAGCATTATTAAAAATGGTGCTAAGAAGGACTATCCTAAATACTTCTCAGATGGAAATGTAAAAAATGACAATGTGAACAAAGTAGTTTAAAGCTTCAATAAGTACTTTGTGAACATTGGACCAAATCTGGAGGAAAAGATTCCAGATTTTAACTTGAATGACACCAGAGATAGAAACCCCAACTCTATGTTCCTCGAAAGAGTGACAAAAGAGGAAATAATCAATATTGTGAAAAAAGGTCAATCCAAGACCTCAACTGATTGTAACAGATTTGATATGGAAACGATAAAGAAGGTTATTGAACAGATTTCAGAACCTTTAACATATATCAGCAACCTTTCATTTCAAACAGGCAAATTCCAAACAAAACGAAAAAAGCAAAAGTCGTACCATGTTATTAGACTGGGGACAAACACCGGTTTATAAACTACAGAATTGTTTCTCTACTTCCACAATTCTCAAAAATTATTGAAAAACTGTTTAACAACAGATTAGACAAATTCATAAATAAAAATTAAACACTCACAGACAACCAATGTGGATACAGAGCCAACATCTCAACATCAATGGCATTAATCAAAATAACAGAGGAGACAACCAATGCAATGGATAGCAAAAAATGTGCGGCTGCAGTGTTTATGGATTTAATAAAAGCATTTGACACAATTAATCACAGCATCTTAATAAACAAATTATAAGATACTTAACCAACAGGAAGCAGTACGTGAAGATAGACAAACACAAAACAATTCCCTGGGGAAAGGGAAGTCTGGGCTTCTCTACTGAGGCTGCTGCCCTTGAGACCCAACCTCGGATAAGTGGAAGAAGATGGATGGATGGATCTTTTTAAGTAAATGTTTGGCCCAATTGTAACTTAAGGACGACTTATGCCCTCAACTCTTTCTACTCTGTAAACTATGTAGAATAGCGCATTATATAGCAATACTTTAACTTATCGTGACTCAGGTGTTGTTATAAGTATCGTAAAGTCTTTGCCAATACCCAGCTCTAGTCCGTTTATGTCAACAACTAGGGATGTCCTGCCGATATTATCGGCCGATAAATGCGTTAAAATGTAATATCGGAAATTATCGGTATCGTTTTTTTTATTATCTGTATCGGGTTTTTTTTTTTGTTTTTGTTTTTTTATTAAATCAACATAAAAAACCCAAGATACACTTACAATTAGTGCACCAACCCAAAAAACCTCCCTCCCCCCATTTCTTTCTGTTATCAATATTCTGGTTCCTACATTATATATCAATATATATCAATACAGTCTGCAAGGGATACAGTCTGTAAGCACACATGATTGTGCGTGCTGCTGGTCCACTAATAGTACTAACCTTTAACAGTTAATTTTACTCATTTTCATTAATTACTAGTTTCTATGTAACTGTTTTTATATTGTTTTACTTTCTTTTTTATTCAAGAAAATGTTTTTAATTTAGTTATCTTATTTTATTATTATTTTTAAAAAGTACCTTATCTTCACCATACATGGTTGTCTAAATTAGGCATAATAATGTGTTAATTCCACGACTGCATATATCGGTTGATATCGGTATCGGTTGATATCGGTATCGGTAATTAAAGAGTTGGACAATATCGGAATATCGGATATCAGCAAAAAGCCATTATCGGACATCCCTATCAACAACCCATCTATTCCGATCAACTTATAAGGCTGGGTAACAAGTTTTTCTTATTACTAAAAAGTGCCCGCTTCAGTTGACACCCACATACACAGTAAACCGCTGTTGTCAAAACAACATTTGAGTTAATTCTAGAGATGTCCGATAATATCGGACTGCCGATATTATCGGCCGATAAATGCTTTAAAATGTAATATCGTAAATTATCGGTATCGGTTTCAAAAAGTAAAATGTATGACTTTTTAAAACGCCGCTGTACGGAGTGGTACACAGACATAGGGAGAAGTACAGAGCGCCAATAAACCTTAAAGGCACTTAAAGGCTTTTCACACACACAAGTGAATGCAAGGCATACTTGGTCAACAGCCATACAGGTCACACTGAGGGTAGCCGTATAAACAACTTTAACACTGTTACAAATATGCGCCACACTGTGAACCCACACCAAACAAGAATGACAAACACATTTCGGGAGAACATCCACACCGTAACACAACATAAACACAACAGAACAAATACCCAGAACCCCTTGCAGCGCTAACTCTTACGGGACGCTACAATATACACCCCCCGCTACCCCCCACAGCCCCCCCCGCCCCCCCACCTCAACCCGGGCCCCTCCCCCACCCCCCAACCCCGCCCACCTCAACCTCCTCATGCTCTCTCAGGGAGAGCATGTCCCAAATTCCAAGCTGCTGTTTTGAGGCATGTTAAAAAAAATTATGCACTTTGTGACTTCAATAATAAATATGGCAGTGCCATGTTGGCATTTTTTTCCATAACTTGAGCTGATTTATTTTGGAAAACCTTGTTACATTGTTAAATGCATCCAGCGGGGCATCACAACAAAATTAGGCATAATAATGTGTTAATTCCACGACTGTATATATCGGTATCGGTTGATATCGGAATCGGTAATTAAGAGTTGGACAATATCAGAATATCTGATATCGGCAAAAAAAGCCATTATCGGACATCTTTACTAAAAACTTTATGGACAGACCGCCTTAAAAAACGGAATGGATTTTTTTTTTTTTTTTGCTGATTGAGACACCCAGAATGTACATGAAAATAAAGAATGTGGGATTTACAATATTAACTATAAACGATAAAACACTGAATATTGACAACATATGAACAATTTAAAAATTAACCCAAAATGTTGAGTTAAAATAACTCAAATAAGGGATTCGTCCTTTTCTGAACCAGCAGTTGGGTTCAAATTGGGTTATTTTTTAACCCAACATTTTTTAGTGTGTACCCTAAGATTTTTTGTTACAATAATAAAATAAAAAAATTTGTGGTCCCCTTTATTTAGAAAAGTCTCGAAAAGTATCGAAATACATTTTGGTACCGGTACCAAAATATTGGTATCGGGACAACACTGCAATACTATTAAAACCTCTAAATTGATATCATTGATATATCACAACCCTACTACTTAACATATTTTATTTTTATATCATGCTGGTTACTTAACACAGGGCATGCAGAAGTTAGTCGCTGAGAATAATCGCCCAATTCTCTCTCAGGGCAACACGGAGACGCTAATGCATGCTTTTATTACAAGTCGTTTAGATGATTGTAACGCCCTGCTTTCTGGTCTTCCTAAAAGGTTATTGCACCTTTACATCCATCCATTCATTTTCTACCGCTTGTCCCTTTAGGGGTCGCGTGGGGTGCTGGAGCCTATCTCAGCTGCATTTGGGCGGTAGGCGGGGTACACCCTGGACAAGTCGCCACCTCATTACAGGGCCAACACAGATAGACAGACAACATTCACACTCACATTCACACACTAGGGCCAATTTAGTGTTGCCAGTCAGCCTATCCCCAGGTGCATGTCTTTGGAGGTGGGAGGAAGCCTCCAAAATTCAGCGGCACATGTCCTGATGAAGACCAGAAGGCGGGCTCACATTACACCAGTTTTAAAATCTCTGTATTGACTCCCCGTGTGTTTCAGGATCCATTTTAAGGTTCTGCTTTAGGTTTATAAATGTTTTTATGGTTTTTTATGGTATTGGGCCTTCTTATCTTTCAGATTTTCTTTTACCCAATGAATCTTCCCAGGCACTGAGATTCTCCATCATCTCCTAATTATTCCAAAAGTCAGGACACAAAGTCACGGGATGGCATCTTTCCACCATTATGGAACAGCTTGCCGGAGGACCTCAGGGCTGCAGAGAACGTTCATGTTTTTAAGAGCAGACTTAAGACCCACCTTTTTGATTTTGCTTTTACCTGAAAATAATTATTGTATTGAAGTAATCTATCCTATTAGTTATGCAAGATTTTATTTAGTTCTATTTATTTATTATTTATCTACTGTATATATATATATATATATATATATATTTATTTATTTATTTATTTATTTTTTTCTTGTTTGTTTGTTTTTTGTTTCTATTAATCTTCATATGTCTCACTTGTATTTTATTCTTTATCCCTACACATGGTTCTTACTATTTTACAAGTTTTATTATTTTTATTTTCCAACGTTCCTCAGATGAGCCATCTGCCTCAGGGGTTATCGGCCGTGCTTGTGGGGGTGCTTTTGTGTCAGCCTCCTGGTGGCCATGGTTTGATCAATCAATCAATCAATCAATCAATCAATCAATCAATGTTTATTTATATAGCCCTGAATCACAAGTGTCTCAAAGGGCTGCACAAGCCACAACGACATCCTCGGTTCAGAGCCCACATCAGGGCAAGGAAAAACTCAACCGAGTGGGATGACAATGAGAAACCTTGGAGAGGACCGCAGATGTGGGTGACACCCCCTCCCCTCTAGGGGAGACCAGTGCAATGGACGTCGAGTGGGTCCAGCATAATATTGTGAAAGTCCAGTCCATAGTGGATCTAACATAATAGTGAGAGTGCAGTCCATAGTGGGGCCAGCAGGAGACCATCCCGAGCAATGACCTCCTGAGGGTAGCCGTATAAACAACTTTAACACTGTTACAAATATGCGCCACACTGTGAACCCACACCAAACAAGAATGACAAACACATTTCGGGAGAACATCCGCACCGTAACACAACATAAACACAACAGAACAAATACCCAGAACCCCTTGCAGCACTAACTCTTCCGGGACGCTACAATATACACCACCTGCTACCACCAAACCCCGCCCCCCCAACCCCGCCCACCTCAACAACCCCCCCCCCCCTCCAATCTCCCGAATTCGGAGGTCTCAAGGTTGGCAAGTATGCTCTAGTATACTCTGGACTGAAGCTGTGTGCCTTCATTGTTTTTGTAGCTGTTGTTTTGAGGCATGTTTAAAAAAAATAAAAAATAATGCACTTTGTGAAAGTCAAAGTATAGTATTTCCCATAGTTGTAGTAGGTATCAGGTTTATCTCAGGGAGAGCATGTCCCAAATTCCAAGCTGCTGTTTTGAGGCATGTTAAAAAAAATTATGCACTTTGTGACTTCAATAATAAATATGGCAGTACTATGTTGGCACTTTTTTCCATAACTGGAGTTGAAGTTGTTCTCTTATTTTGGAAAACCTTGTTTTTGATTGATTGATTGAAACTTGTATTAGTAGATTGCACAGTACAGTACATATTCCGTATAATTGACCACTAAATGGTAACACCCGAATAAGTTTTTCAACTTGTTTAAGTCGGGGTCCACGTTAATCAATTCATGGTCTCGATTACTGTAACGTATTATTTTCGGGCCTCCCTATGTCTAGCATTAAAAGATTACAGTTGGTACAAAATGCAGCTGCTAGACTCTTGACAAGAAGAAGAAAGTTTGATCATATTACGCCTGTACTGGCTCACCTGCACTGGCTTCCTGTGCACTTAAGATGCGACTTTAAGGTTTTACTACTTACGTATAAAATACTACACGGTCTAGCTTCATCCTATCTTGCCGATTGTATTGTACCATATGTCCTGGCAAGAAATCTGCGTTCAAAGAACTCCGGCTTATTAGTGAATCCCAGAGACCCAAAAAAGTCTACGGGCTATAGAGCGTTTTCTATTCGGGCTCTAGTACTCTGGAATGTCCTCCCGGTAACAGTTAGAGATGCTACCTCAGTAAAAGCATTTAAGTCCCATCTTAAAACTAATTTGTATACTCTAGCCTTTAAATAGACCCCCTTTTTAGACCAGTTGATCTGCCGTTTCTTTTCTTTTCTCCTCTGCACAGGTCCGGTGGCCATGGATGAAGTGCTGGCTGTCCAGAGTCGGGACCCAGGGTGGACCGCTCACCTGTGCATCGGTTGGGGACATCTCTGCGCTGCTGACCCGTCTCCGCTCGGGATGGTCTCCTGCTGGCCCGACTATGGACTGGACTCTCACTATTATGTTAGATCCACTATGGACTGGACTTTCACAATATTATACTAGACCCACTCGACGTCCATTGCATCCGGTCTCCCTTGAGGGGCGAGGAATCACCCACATCTGCGGTCCTCTCCAAGGTTTCTCATAGTCATTCACATTGATATCCCACTGTGTTGTGAGTTTTGCCTTGCCCTTATGTGGGCTCTGAACCGAGGGTGTTGTTGTGGGTTGTGCAGCCCTTTGAGACACTTGTGATTTAGGGCTATAAAAATAAACATTGATTGATTGATTGATTGATTGTTTGATTGATTGATTGATTGAATGATTGAAGTCCCATCTTAAAACTCATTTGTATACTCTAGCCTTTAAATAGACCGCCCTTTAGACCAGTTGATCTGCCGTCTCTTTTCTGCTCTGCCCCCCCTCTCCTTCGTGGAGAGGGGGGGCACAGATTAGGTGACCACAGATGACGCGCGAGCTGTTCAAAGTCGGGACCCGGGGTGGACCACTCATCTGTGCATCAGTTGGGGACGTCTCTGCGCTGCTGACTTGCCTCCACTCAAGATGATCCCCGCTATGGACCGGACTCTCACACTATTAACTAGATCCACTCGACGTCCATCGCACCGGTTCCCGTGGGGGGTTGGGAGGAGTCCCCACATCTGCGGTCCCCTCCAAGGTTTCTCATTGTAGCCCATTGGGTTGAGTTTTTCCTTGCCGAGGATGTCGTGGTGGCTTGTGCAGCCCTTTGAGACACTCGTGATTTAGGGCTATATAAATAAACTTTGATTGATTAATGATTGATTTATGAAAAGCGCTTTATAAATTAAGTTTATGATTGATTGATTGATTGAATAAATCTGCATCTTCATAGCCAGGTGGACACCATCACTGATCGAATCAAACACTTAAACGTCACTGTGCTGATGGTGCAGTAAACATAGATGACGTGCACGCACAAAAGGTGTGGATGCTGTTGTGGATGTTTCGCACTGCGGCCTTTAAAGCCAATTTAATGCTCCTGATACGATCCGCCATTAACGTGCTGCACAAGAGAGGCTAACGTGCGTTTTACGCATCCACCAGAGGGGTGAGGCTCTGCAGAAAACTGCAAAATCTAAGCATCCAGCAGTAACCTCAAATTACGTCATCATCATCATCATCAATAGCAATGGAATCGATGAAAAAAATAATAATTAGCTAATCAACCAATTTGCTCAGTATTTAAGGTGAGGCCATTCCACTATATTCGTATATTCTTATAAACTGCTGATTAAAGCAGATTTGAAGCTAAAATGGCGTGGAGGGATGTTTATATTCCTGACCCTATAAATTTACATTTGCGCATTGGCGCCGCAGGAGCCTCTGCAGGTTCCCTCCATCACTTCCACTAACACATGAACCACTATAACACGCCACACGCGTATTCGCACTCCGACCATTAAAGCTAATTACAAGTGAGGATAATAAAAGATTCTTACTTTCGCCGACCACCGCCTTTAATCCGATAGGTGCCATGATGGTGGGGAGTGTATGCTGGACTGCTTTCTTCCTGCTCCTGTTCGCCTCTCAGCACCGCGGAGGAGTCTCAGGAAGGCGATGTCCACATGTATCCTTCCGCGCCGTGCGCACCGCCATTGGTGTGTCATAGGCGCCGATCTACATTTCTACCAGTGGGGGCAAAAAAAAAAAAAAGAACATTCAGCGAAGTTAATATCCCATATGATTTGTGGCTTTATTATTTTCTAAAACGGACCAAACTCGCCACAAAATTAACTACAACAAGATTGATTTTTCAAAAATGACTTTAAAAGTTGAAAGTTGCCATCAATCCCACGTGGGTGCTCTGCATTTTCCGTGGGTGCTCGGCCCCGAAACACCCACTGGATCGGTGTTTTTTTTTAGCCACGCTTAACTTTCTTGGAATAGTCCATAAATGTAATATCCATACATCTATTCTTCCGCTTATCCGAGGTCGGGTCGCGGGGGCAGCAGCCTAAGCAGGGAAACCCAGACTTCCCTCTCCCCAGCCACTTCGTCCAGCTCCTCCCGGGGGATCCCGAGGCGTTCCCAGGCCAGCCAGGAGAGATAAATGTAATATAATAACGATATTTATATAATATGACATGTGCTGATGTTCACTTTGTGTTTTATATGATGGCACATATAGACTGGGAAGTAGGGGTGGTCCCTGGCTAAAATAGGGCCCTGAGCAGAATTTTATTTTGAGTCATTAAAAACAAATTCCACACTTTTTTTTATTAATATGAAACAATTTTAATACATTTTTAATAAAACTTGAATGCTTGTATTTTATTTGCTTTATTTTGGGCATATTTGCAGATGTAAGGGGGATTCTAAACAGTGGAAAACATGATAGAGGAAGAATAATGTATACATTATTCTTATTAAATACATTATTATTCTGAGACTCTCTATAGTGTACCATTATTTACAATGTAAATGTGTCAACACAGTTGTACCCAATTTTAGTATTTTCATATTTAGTAAAATCCTTTTTATACTTTTATTCAGATGTCAAATACCACTTTTAATGTTCTGCGATACATTAAAGTGTGTTTTTACACTGTTATTCCTTCCCACTAGTAGAGTCAATTTGTGACATTCACAGAATTTAGTGCTAAAAAGACACTTTTGTGTCATTAAAGAAAAACAATAGGCGTTAAAAATGAACACTTAATAGTGAAAAGGAATAACACAAATTAGTGTTAAATAGACACTTGTGTCATTAAACAAAATGAATTGGTGTTAAAAATTAAAACACTTAATAGTGAAAAGGAATAACACAATTCAGTGTTAAATAAACATGTGTGTCAATCAACAAAATAAGTTGGTGTTAAAAATTAACACTTAAGAGTGAAAAGGAATAACACAAATTAGTGTTAAATAGACTCTGGTGTCATTAAACAAAATGAATTGGTGTTAAAAATGAACACTTAATAGTGAAAAGGAATAACACAATTCAGTGTTAAAAATACACTTGTGTGTGCCATAAAACAACACAGAAAGAGTCAAATATTAACACAATTAATGAGTTAAAAAATAACACTATTCAAAGTGTTATTTTAACTCAAAATTCGTGAGAATTATATAAACTCAGGAAAAGTGTTGATTTTAACTCGATTTGAGTTGAAATAACACCCCATATTTTGCTGTGTACAAGAAAAGGGGGGAAGAATGTGTTGTTTTATGTACAAAAATAGTAGGAATAAAAAATGTATTAAACAGAATATAGGAAGAAATGGCATCCCTAACTCTGCAATCCTTTCTCAAGGTTTCTTCTTTTCCCTCAGCTGAGGTCTTTTGAGTTGTTCCTCACCTGGAGGCAAGGCATGGGTAACATACACATCTGTGAAGGCATCATTAATGCTGAAAGGTACATACAGGTTTTGGAGCAACACATGTTGCCATCCAAGCAACGTTATCATGGACGCCCCTGCTTATTTCAGCAAGACAATGCCAAGCCACATTCTGCACGTGTTACAACAGCGTGGCGTCGTAGTAAAAGAGTGCGGGTACTAGACTGGCCTGCCTGTAGTCCAGACCTGTCTCCCATTGAAAATGTGTGGCGCAATCCATCCATCCACCATTTTTTACCGCTTGTCCCGTTCGGGGTCGCGGGGGTGCTGGAGCCTATCTTAGCTGCATTCGGGTGGAAGGAGGGCTACACCCTGGACAAGTCGCCACCTCATCGCAGGGCCAACACAGATAGACAGACAACATTCACACTCACATTCACACACTAGGGCCAATTTAGTGTTGCCAATCAACCTTTCCCCAGGTGCATGTCTTTGGAGGTGGGAGGAAGCCGAAGTGCCCGGAGGGAACCCACGCAGTCACGGGGAGAACATGCAAACTCCACACAGAAAGATTCCGAGCGCAGGATTGAACCCAGGACCTTCGTATTGTGAGGCGGAGACGCACTAACCCCTGTCCCACCAGGCTGCCGTGTGGTGCAATATGAAGCCTAAAATACCACAACGGAGACCCCGGACTGTTAAACAACTTAAGCTGTACATCAAGCAAGAATGGGAAAGAATTCCACCAGAAAAGTTTCAAAAATTGGTCTCCTCAGTTCCCAAATGTTTACTGAGTGTTGTTAAAAGGAAAGGCCATGTAATACAGTGGTAAAAATGCCCCTGTGCCAACTTTTTTGCAATGTGTTGCTGCCATTAAATTCTAAGTTAATGATTATTTGCAAAAAAATATTAAGTTTCTCAGTTTGAACATTAAAATATCTTGTCTTTGCAGTCTATTCAATTGAATATAAGCTGAAAAGAATTTGAAAATCATTGTAGCCGGCGACTTGTCCAGGGTGTACCCCGCCTTCCGCCCGAATGCAGCTGAGATAGGCTCCAGCGACCCCCCGCGACCCCGAAAGGGACAAGCAGTAGAAAATGGATGGATGGATGGATGTATTCTAATTTTATTTACGAATTACACAACGTGCCAACTTTCACTGGTTTTGGGTTTTGTAGAACAGGACACCACCGGATACTTTATCCTACCATTAGTAGTTTAACAGAACGTATTTAATAAACTCATGTCTATATTCGTCACAATTGGAAGTTCAACTTTGTGAAACACTTGTGCAATCGAACGCGAGTATGGACCTAACTATGACATACAGCAGCTTTACCACAGGGTTTTATATCATTTGACAATGGTTAAAACTGTTAAACTGTATTAATCAAAGTTCATATAGTCCTTAATCACAAGTGCCTCAAATGGTTGCACAAAGCTAAATGACATCCCCTGATTTGAAACCCAAGGCAAGAAAAAACTCCAAAAGCCCGAAATGGGAAAAAGAAAAAACCTTGGGAAGGGGCCCGCATATGTGTGGACCCCGCTCCTGGGATGGCTGCAATGAATGCCAAGTGGGTACAGTTATTTAATTTTTGAATTAAACTGTAAGGATGATATAGGCTAGATATAACTATTGAATGAGTGTTTGCTAACTAATTCAGTGTTAATACTTGAATGAGCCCCGAGGTAAAAAAAAAAAAAAAAAAGAATGTTAAGAACCTCTGATTTGATAGGATTTAATTAGGGTTGCCCTATACATAACTGACAAAAGATCTGGCCGACAATAGAGGGGGGCGTGTCTGTGTTTACTAACAATAAGACATCATCGCGGAGCCGAAGCCGAGTTTCCTAACATGGAGATATCCTCACTACTTTTCTTTTGTCGAGCACAATGAAAAGAGCATTTTAGTTAAATGTAAGTTGTGGACAGTGGACAGTGAGTACATAAACATGGAACGCGAGTTAAAGAAAACACTCCAAACTCTGCCTCTACTCATCATTCATCACTGAATGTACACACACTTTGTAAATTCTCTTATACACTCTTTCATTCTAGACTTCTAGAGTGTTTGATTATCACATCACTCTAAATGTATAGACTATAAAGTTCACAAACATAAAGAGAGATCCTAGTGGGCCAGGCCAATCTTTCCTTACCTCTAAACTAAAACTGGGGAAATGCGTAGAGGGTTCTGGGCTTCACTGAAGACATGATTTTATTTCACAATTCCTTGAGAGAAAAAAAGGCCTGGTTAGGCGTGTGTATAGCAGAATGTTTGCTGTATGTAGTGACATGACATATAATCATGTCATGTGTGCCTTCCTTGGGTGAAGCCAGGTTTGTTACTTATGTATGTTATGTTGCAGCTATTTAAAATAGTTTTGTCAATTTGTTCTGGCCCAAAATAAATTGGCCCTTTGAAACATATCTTTGTCATTGTGTGTTGTATGTAGACCACATTGCTTAGCAGAGTTCAGTGATGCAAATGCATGTCAAGTTGATCAACAGATTGTATTATTCTCCAGTGCAGTAACAGTACTGAAATGAAGGCTAAAATGGCATTAATGGGAGCCTTAAACATTTTTTTTAAAGAAGTATCTAAATAGTTACTTTTCATAGTAACGCATTACTTTTTGGTGTAAGTAACTGAGTTAGTAACTGAGTTACTTTTTAAATAAAGTAACTAGTAACTGTAACTAGTTACCGGTTTACAGTAACTAATCCAACACTGAAAATCACACACCATAGCAGAATACAATAAGCCGTGCTAACCGCTAAGATGGGGCCCTTTAACGTAAACACGGGTGAGCGGATCGATACAAATATCAACAGTAATAGCAAGGCTCGGATTTAACCACGGCAACCACGGCACGTGCTGCGACTGACCTCGTCATTTGCAGTAATGCCCCAAAAAATTTACCAGCATCTGCGGCAAGAACATGCCGTGACCGCCCTAGACTTTTTACTTGTTAATGGACGAGGGATGAAACAATAAACGTTATAATGATAATTTGCGATCAAATTCCTGACGGTTAGTAATACCGTCTAATTTTTTAATGACCGAGAAACCGTCATTTATTAATGCATTTTAGGCAACACGAAGTCAGGCGCTTGCGCACTAGTGTCGTTTGGCTTGATAATCATGGCGAACGAGATTTCCCCCTCGGAGTAAACGGAGCCAAGCGCTTAGTTTAACGTCATTTTTCCCTCTCTTCTCGACATGCGTTTAGGAGCGCACTGCTGTGTTTAGATGGAGACAGGTGTGGACAATATTGGAGACAGACACACTTGTCCCCACACTAAAAGTACACAGCAAAGGAGAAAAACTATTTGATGTTGCTTTTATTTTCTCAATACAGCGTTCGTCAGCTGCTGTGACTGGGAGTTAATGTGAGGAAACATGCAGCAGGTGATGTGTCGTGAACGTTGTCACAACTTGTTTATAAAGTCTTTACTTGTTTACTGGTATGTTCACTCCTCCTTTATTTAACTGCAAACTGTACCAGTGTTCAAATAACATTGGTACTAGCTCAAATGCTTTGTCATCTCAAACGAACTGAACAAAGGCAGTGAAGATTGTGTATTCCATGTGCGAGGTGTCCCTCCTGTTTTTTTTTTGTAGGCCAAACTGTTGTACTGAACTACAAGGAGGCGTTGGAGAAGAACAAAGCTTGTTTATAAGACTTCATCTTCATTAGCCAAACTGCTTTGAGTTTTATATTGATATCAAAAAGTAAACACAATGGTTTTTTTTACATTACTTGTGTTTTTTTCAAGTCACAAAGGTATTACTTCAAAAACCATTCATGTTACACAGCATGTTTTTAATGTTTTATTGTGCATAGTTAATTCCTATACAACATATTTCTGCTCAAACTCTTAATGGATCTGTCCCGATACAGCATCTACATGTAGATGTACATAACTTTAAAAAAATAATAATAATAAAATACCTCCCTCTATCAAAATGTAGAAATAGAGATAAAGGCATCATGTAATGACAAAAAGCTAACAAATTAATATGATTAAAGAATTTAAAAAACTAATATTTGTCTTTAGATATATGGATAATGTTTATCTATAGCCTTTTTATTAGACATTACAAATTATATGATGGTATTACGTTCACATAACCAACACTGCTTTACCTAACAATCAGTAATCATGATTTCAATATTGATAACAATAATCTTAATTATTACTTTGGCCATAATTAGCAGCCCTAAATCTCATACATGAACACTGTTTTTATCTATATGGACAAAAAGTGCAATTAAGTCTTATGGCCATCAGGTGCCATCTTTCAAAATTATATACAGTATATATATATATATATATATATATATATATATATATATATATATATATATATATATATATATATATATATATATATATATATATATATATATATATATATATATATATATATATATATATATATATATATTTATATTATATGTATATATGTATATATATATGTATATATATATATATATATATATATATATTTATATTATATATATTATTATATATATATATATATATATATATATATATATATATATATATATATATATATATATATATATATATATATATATATATATATATATATATATATATATATATATATATATATAAAGATATATATATTAGGTGTGTGGGAAAAAATCGATTCGAATTCGAATTGCGATTCTCACGTTGTGCGATTCAGTATCGATTCTCATTTTTCAAAAATCTATTTTTTTATTTTTTTATTTATTTAAAAAAAAAAAAATATTTTTTATTTTTTTAATTAATCAAAACAACAAAACAATACACAGCAATACCATAACAATGCAATCCAATTCCAAAACCAAACCCGACCCAGCAACACTCAGAACTGCAATAAACAGAGCAATTGAGAGGAGACACAAACACGACACAGAACAAACCAAAAGCAGTGAAACAAAAATGAATATTATCAACAACAGTATCAATATTAGTTACAATTTCAACATAGCAGTGATTAAAAATCCCTCATTGACATTATCATTATAGGCGCAAAGTTGAAAAGCCAGCATCTGTGATGGTATGGGGGTGTATTAGTGCCCAAGACATGGGTAACTTACACATCTGTGATGGTGCCATTAATTCTGAAAGGTACATACAGGTTTTGGAGCAACATATGTTGCCATCCAAGCAACGTAACCATGGACGCCCCTACTTATTTCAGCAAGACAATGCCAAGCCACGTGTTACATCAACGTGGCTTCATAGTAAAAGAGTGCGGGTACTAGACTGGCCTGCCTGTAGTCCAGACCTGTCTCCCATTGAAAATGTGTGGCGCATAATGAAGCCTAAAATACCACAACAGAGACCCCCGGACTGTTGAACAACTTAAGCTGTACATCAAGCAAGAATGGGAAAGAATTCCACCTGAAAAGCTTCAAAAATGTGTCTCCTCAGTTCCCAAACGTTTACTGAGTGTTGTTAAAAGGAAAGGCCATGTAACACAGTGGTGAACATGCCCTTTCCCAACTACATTGGCACGTGTTGCAGCCATGAAAGTCTAAGTTAATTATTATTTGCAAAAAAAAAAAAAGTTTATGAGTTTGAACATCAAATATCTTGTCTTTGTTGTGCATTCAATTGAATATGGGTTGAAAAGGATTTGCAAATCATTGTATTCCGTTTATATTTACATCTAACACAATTTCCCAACTCATATGGAAACGGGGTTTGCATATATGTATATATATATTGGAGCCCCCTGCCTCAAAAGAAAATGTTTATAATGTTTGCCTTGGTGCCCTAAAATATGAGCCCTCCTTTACGGCAACACTTGCCTTCACCTTAAAAAGTTAAAATTCGAGGCCTGTAATAGGATAGGATGAGATAGACTTTATTTATTCCACAATGGGAAAATGATGTGGTTGTAGTGCAGATACAAAAAGTCTACAAAAAAGGGTAAAAAACACACGAGAACAAGAGGGAAACATCAAAGGACATAAAATACCTGTACATGAAAATAGCACAAACCACAAAAAAAGCACCAAAACGGTTTGTCATTTGTTATTGTTTACAAACTCAGGAAATAAATTACTTTATACTTCAGGGCAAAAACCAAATTATTTGAATCAGAGCCAATGGTATATTTTGCCTAAGTTTACTTATTTTTCACTATTGACTTTATTCTGATCAAAATATTGTAAGTGTTAAAATGGAACAAGAAAATAATTTATATATCATCACAACGCCATCCTGTTTTGTCTGATACAAACTGCGATCAAACACTTTTTTAATCATTCAATGATGTTGACAATTTGAAGTATCAGTATCAGGATTGGTATGACCGATACTGCCGCTGTAACGACTTGGTATTGGATCGATACCCACATGCAGTATCACCCAAAAGCCAAAACTAATGTAATGTATTGTATCAAACAACAGAAGAATAACGTGCTTATTCATATTTCAACAGAAGTGTAGATTGAACCATGTTACCACAGAAAGTAACCAGACATTAACAATAAATTGACAAATAGATTGATACAAGTTTTGAGAAAATAATAGATAAATGTTATAATGTGATGTTGTTGTTTTTGTTTTTTATCATATTGTATATGTATTGTGTGCTTTTTTTCTTTTAAATTGTAATTTTACTGCCTTTTTTTTTTTAGATGATCTAATTTCACCTATTTGGGGTAAAAAATATTTTTTGCAAACCAGTAATTCTAGTCTGCAAATGATGTGTTGTTGTTGAGTGTCTGTGTTGTCTAGAGCTCGGCAGAGTAACCGTGTAATACTCTTCTATATCAGTGGGTGGCAGCCGGTAGCTAATTGCTTTGTATATGTCGGAAACAGCAAGAGGCTGGCAGGTAAAAAGGTATTTCATGCTTAAAAACAAAAAAAACAAAAAGGAAGTGCCCCTAAGAAAAGGCATTGAAGTTTAGGGAAGGCTATGCAGAACAAAACTTAAACTGAACTGGCTACAAAGTCAACAAAACAGAATGCTGGACGACAGCAAAGACTTACTGTGGAGCAAAGATGGCGTCCACAATGTACATCCGAACATGACATGACAATCGACAATGTCCCCACGAAGAAGGATAAAAACAAAGTAGATGCGGGAAATATCGCTCAAAGGAAGACATGAAACTGCTACAGGAAAATATCAAAAAAAGAGAAAAAGCCACCAAAATAGGAGCGCAAGACAAGAACTAAAACACTACACACAGGAAAACAGCAAAAAACTCCAAATAAGACAGGGTGTGATGTGACAGGGGGTGACAGTACACCTACTTTGAGACAAGAGCTATAGTGATGCTTGGTTATGGTTTAAAGTCATATCCAACAATTGCGACAACGACTTTTTACTGTTAACTGAGTTTCGTTTTTTAATGATTTCTGCTGGTGGTGTGCCTCTGGATTTTTTCAAGGCAAAAAATGTGCCTTGGCCCAAAAAAGGCTGAAAAACACTGGCATAATGAATGAATAAATGACAACAACAGTGCTGACGTGCTCTCTACCTCTAACAACCAAAAAGCTGTGAAAACGATGATGCTGTGTTCCAAATTTAAATAATTTACTGAACTTGTGTGAGGCTATGGCTTTGCACTTTGTTATATATATATATACACTACCGTTCAAAAGTTTGGGGTCACCCAAACAATTTTGTGGCATAGCCTTCATTTCTAAGAACAACACTAGACTGTCGAGTTTCAGATGAAAGTTCTCTTTTTCTGGCCATTTTGAGCATTTAATTGACCCCACAAATGTGATGCTCCAGAAACTCAATCTGCTCAAAGGAAGGTCAGTTTTGTAGCTTCTGTAACGAGCTAGACTGTTTTCAGATGTGTGAACATGATTGCACAAGGGTTTTCTAATCATCAATTAGCCTTCTGAGCCAATGAGCAAACACATTGTACCATTAGAACACTGGAGTGATAGTTGCTGGAAATGGGCTTCTATACACCTATGTAGATATTGCACCAAAAACCAGGCATTTGCAGCTAGAATAGTCATTTACCACATTAGCAATGTATAGAGTGTATTTCTTTAAAGTTAAGACTAGTTTAAAGTTATCTTCATTGAAAAGTACAGTGCTTTTCCTTCAAAAATAAGGACATTTCAATGTGACCCCAAACTTTTGAACGGTAGTATATATATATATATATATATATATATATATATATATATATATATATATATATATATATATATATATATATATATATATATATATATATATATATATATATATATATATGTATATATATATATATATATATATATATATATATATATATATATATATATATATATATATATATATATATATATATATATATATATATATATATATATATTTTTTTTTGCATTCTATTTGAGTTACTTTACTTTACTCCTCCTTGCACCCTAGCACCTCCAAAACCCTCGAATCTAGACTCCAAACATCCCAGAACAAGCTAGTCAGATTACTTCTAGACCTCCACCCCAGATCCCACCTCACTCCTACCCAATTCTCCAAAGTGGGCTGGCTCAGGGTGGAGGACAGAGTAAAACAACTTGTACTGAGCCTAGTCTATAAAATCCGCTACACCTCCCTGATACCGAAGTACATGTCAAACTACTTCCTTAACGTAAATGACCGCCATAACCACAACACCAGGGGGAGCTCCACTAACCACGTTAAACTCAGATTCCGATCTAACAAAGGTCTTAACTCATTCTCCTTCTATGCCACATCAATGTGGAATGAACTCCCAACAGGTGTAAAAGAAAGGGCATCTCTATCCTCCTTAAAAACCGCACTAAAAGAACACCTCCAGGCAACTTCCACCCTAAACTAACACCCTCCCTTCCACATCCCACCTCCCCGGATTGTAAATAATCAAATGTAAATAATCAAATGCAGATACTTATTCTTGTGCTTTCTGATCTCTCTCTCTCTCTATGTCCACTACTTGCTCCTACCAAGTCAGTCCTACACTGTTCCAATGTCCATTTCTCTGATGATGCAATTGTTGATGATTGAAGTGTTGATATCAACCGAACCTAACCCCCCCCACACACCCCGGATTGTAAATAATGTAAATAATTCAATGTATATACTCTGATGATTATCTTGTGTGATGACTGTATTATGATAGTATATATCTGTATCATGAATCAATTTATGTGGACCCCGATTTAAACAAGTTGAAAAACTTTTTTGGGTATTACCATTTAGGGCAGCACGGTGAAAGAGGGGTTAGTGCATCTGCCTCACAATACGAAGGCCCTGAGCAGTCCTGGGTTCAATCCCGGGCTTGGGATCTTTCTGTGTGGAGTTTGCATGTTCTCCCTGTGACTGCGTGGGTTCCCTCCGGGTACTCCGGGTTCCTCCCACCTCCAAAGACATGCACCTGGGGATAAGTTGATTGGCAACACTAAATTGGCCCTAGTGTGTGAATGTGAGTGTGAATGTTGTCTGTCTATATGTGTTGGCCCTGCGATGAGGCGGCGACTTGTCCAGGGTGTACCCCGCCTTTCGCCCGAATGCAGCTGAAATAGGCTCCAGCGACCCCCCGCGACCCCAAAAGGGACAAGCGGTAGAAAATGGATGGATGGATGGGTGTTACCATTTAGTGGTCAACTGTACGGAATATGTACTGTACTGTGCAATCTACTAATAGAAGTTTCAATCAATCAATCAATATTAAGTTTACAACCCCCTGGCGCTGTTTTTTTTTTTTTTTTTACTGTTTTTGTACTTATTTTGATTAATATTATTTCTCGATTGTTTGTCATTTAATTTGTAAATGTTGCAGTTTATAAATAAAACTGCTGACGTGTGGATGTAATATAAAAAAGTCCACTTGAGGGCGGCATCTATCGCCAGTCAGTAGAACGGCATCAGAAAGAATAAAAGAAGAAAGATCACCGAGATATTTCACAGCAAAACCGAAAATTAGGAATAATATTAATATTATTCAAATTAAATCCCGCAAATAATAATGAATATGTGTAAATCACTTAACGTAAAGCGTTTGTCGAGTCAGACACGACATACTATGTGACGTACGTTGAACGTCATATAGTATTTTTCAACAAGATGTCAACGCGTGTGTCCTTCCAGCAACAACAGCGGGGTGAAAATACCAAAAGTAGTGAAACCGAGCAGCGGGGAAGAAAGAGGACACACCCTACGCAGGGCCGCCTTAACACGTTGGACCAGTGATGGCGTCCACAAGGTGTGCCCCGCCTCTCTGAAGCAGAACCAGCGAGTGTGTTCACCTCCTCCTCCTCCTCCCCACCAGGGTGTTGTCACGGAGGAACAAAACCCCGAGCAGAGACGACACTTCAGCGCCGAGACCTCGCAACTCTCCGGGGGTGACACGAACCATTCATTCCCTCGCTCGTCGCCGGTAGTTTTTTATTTTTATTTTTTTAGCTCGAATTGCGAATTTCCGAGTGGAAATACTCTCCCGAAACCCTTCCGGATCCTGACCCGAGACGTCGGAGGTTCTGTAGCAGCCATGGGGGACGTTGTGTCATCTCACCTGGATGAAAGCAAGCGGGAGATGATTACAGGTAAATGATTAATATTGTTTATATCCAACACGCCTTTGTGTTATTTTCGCTTGGCTGAATCAACCATGCTACCGTTTCGTTACTGCGGTTATCTAAATATGATGAATGATATCGCTAACATGTATGCAAGAATGATGCCATCATTCATAACTCAGGGAAGCCCAAACTTTTCCACAAAAATGAAAGGTCGTGAGGGTCACTTTGATACATTTTTGTCCATTAAAGATCCAATCCCATGTTATGTAAGCTGGTTTAACCAAACATGGACATCATAGCTGTGTGTTTATAGGCGACAAAGCAGAGCAATATTTGATAACATACATCAGATATTCAACTCAATTGTTTTAGGGGCCACATTTCCGGCTCCCTTCACTATTAGTCTTATTTTGCAGATTCCAGAGAACCAGTGTCTTCTACAGGGGACGTTTGCTTTCGGTCTATTTATTTTATTATGAATGAATGAAATTACTTTATTTCGGTAGTATAATCCAGTGTTGTTCAGTGCTGTGAGATACAGTCTGGTGTGCCGTGGGAGATTATCTAATTTCTAGGGGTGTAACGGTACACAAAAATTTCAGTTCGGTACGTACCTCGGTTTAGAGGTCACGGTTCGGTTCATTTTTCTAAATGGAATATTTGATGTGAAGTAATCGGAACCTTGGATAGGTCAATAATAACATTGATTTTGATTCAATATTATGTTTTGAGCAGTGACAGTTTGAAAGAAAAAAAACAGCTTTATTTTATTAGTCAACATTGCAACTTTTTCTAAATTACATTTAACCATAACGCTTTTTTATTTCACATTTGTTATGTTTTTGTTTATTTTAATAGTATTTTTAGAATGTGCCGTGGGCCTTTAAAACATTAGCTGTGGGCCGCAAATGGCCTCCGGGGCACACTTTTGACACCCCTGCTATAGATAATAAAAAATTAAATCTGATAAATCTATGGATAAAAAGCAGAGCCTGGCAAGGCATGCGCGTTTATCATAACTCTCTCGCTCTCTCTGTCTCTGCCCCTCCCTCACAAATGCTGCTGCGAGCACAATTTGTTTTGTTTTTAACCCCTTCTTAACCCTGAACGTACATTGAAAATACACACAACTCTAACTCAAAATGCCGGACATTTGAGGCATTTAAGAAACTCTGCCCTGACAGCTCTGCAAAAGAGGACATGTCCGGTGAAAAGAAGACGTATGGTCAGTCTATCGTAGCCCGTTAGCTGCTAGCATGCCGTGTGTTGTGCCTCGGTGTGCATTGTTTACACAACGTGCGTTACGCTACTTAATATGTCTGTGTGGAAACTCGTTCAGTACACCTACGAACCGAACCGGAACCCCCGTACCGAAACGGTTCAATACAAATAATACAATACAATACAAAATACCTCCCTGCTTGGCACTCAGCATCAAGGGTTGGAATTGGGGGTTAAATCACCAAAAATGATACCCGGGCGCGGCACCGCTGCTGCCCACTGCTCCCCACTGCTCCCCTCACCTCCCAGGGGGTGAACAAGGGGATGGGTCAAATGCAGAGGACAAATTTCACCACACCTACTGTGTGTGTGACAATCATTGGTACTTTAACTTTTAACTTAACTTAAATACACGTACCGTTACACCCCCACTAATATCACATATTTGGGTTAAAAACATTTTTTGCAAACCAGTAAATATAGTCTGCAAATGATGTGTTGTTGTTGAGTGTCGGTACTGTCTAGAGCTCGGCAGAGTAACCGTGTAGTACTCTTCCATATCAGTAGGTGGTAGCTAATTGCTTTGTAAATGCAGGTAAAAAGGTGTCTTATGCTTAAACCAAAAATAAACAAAAGGTGAGTGCCCTTAAGAAAAGGCATTGAAGCTTAGGGAAGGCTATGCAGAACGAAAGTAAAACTGAACTGGCTACAAAATAAACAAAAACAGAATGCTGGACGACAGAAAATCTTACTGTGGAGCAAAGACGGCGTCCACAATGTACTTCCGAACATGACATGACAAGCAACAATGTCCCCACAAAGAAGGGTAAAAACAACTGAAATATTCTTGATATAAGACATGAAACTCAAAAGAGAAAAAGCCACCAAAATAGGAGGGCAAGACAAGAACTAAAACACTACACACAGGAAAACAGCAAAAAAATCAAACTAAGTCAGGGGGTGATGTGACAGGTGGTGACAGTACACCTACTTTGAGACAAGAGCTATATTGATGCATGCTTGGTAATGGTTTAAAGTCATATCCAACAATTGCGACAACAACTTTTTACTGTCAACTGAGTTTATGATTTCGGCTGGTGGTGTGCCTCCAGATTTTTTCAACGCAAAAAATATGCCTTGGCTCAAAAAAGGTTGAAAAGCACTGGTATAATCAACCATTTTGTGTGATCAATTTAACAGCACAGATTATACTTATTAACAATCATACACATACACACAAAAAAAGAAAAATAACAACCCAAAAAGGAATAGGCTGAAGCCAATGCTTATATTTGCCTATCCTATACATTCACTAAAAATTAGATTGCCTGGAACATCAACGTTAAAAAAAATCAATGGTATGAAAGTAATCGTTGCTGTATTTGATACTTTTCCATTATTTCACCTTTCAAGGCTTTCTTAAACCTTAACAAGGAACTACATGTCTTCAACTCATCAATGAGCTTGTTCCACCATTTATCTCCTAAAACTGAAATACATTTGTATTTTATATTATTTTATTAGAGGAGTTAGTTTTTTAAGGACTTTCTGCAACAACAACAAAAAATAGTCAAATATATTTAGTGCGCTGCTGGGGGGGTCTTGAGCGGCGCCGTGGTGGTTTTCATGAAAGCTTTTTCAAAAATGTATGGAAATGGAGAAAAAAATGGGGTTAAAAATATGTTTTTCGTTGTATTATGGTTTCTGTAGGAGGACAAACACAACACAAACTGTTAGAAAGCCCACTGCAATATGTTTGAGTTGGCCCTGTGATGAGGTGGCGACTTGTCCAGGGTGTACACCGCCTTCCGCCCAAATGCAGCTGAGATAGGCTCCAGCACCCCTGCGACCCCAAAAGGGACAAGCGGTTGAAAATGGATGGATGGATGATGAGAGTATTTGGCGAGCGCCGTTTTGTCCTACTAATTTCAACGGCCTTTGAACTCACCGTTGTGTGGACTGTGACTCAGCAGTTTGTTTACATGTATGACTTTCTCCGACGCTGCCACAGAAAGACGTGTTTTATAAAGTTAAAGTAAATGGTAAATGGGTTGTACTTGTATAGCGCTTTACTACCTTTTTAAGGAACTCAAAGCGCTTTGACACTATTTTCCACATTCACCCATTCACAGACACACATTCACACACTGATGGTGGGAGCTGCCATGCACGGCGCTAACCAGGCCCATCAGGAGCAAGGGTGAAGTGTCTTGCTCAAGGACACAACGGACGTGACTAGGATGGTAGAAGGTGGGGATTGAACCAGTAACCCTCAGATTGCTGGCACGGCCACTCTCCCAACTTCGCCACGCCGTCCCCACTGATAGTCACACACACACACTAGGTGTGGTGAGATTATCCTCTGCATTTGTCCCATCCCCATGTTCACCCCCTGGGAGGTAAAAGGGGAGCAGTGAGCAGCAGCACTGGCCGCGCTCGGGAATCATTTGGTGATTTAACCCCCAATTCCAACCCTTGATGCTTAATGCCAAGCAGGGAGGTAATAGGTCCCATTTTTATAGTCTTTAGTATGACTCTGCCGGGGTTTGAACCCACAACCTTCTAGTCTCAGGGCGAACACTCTAACCACAACAGAGCAGAGTAGTGCTCTGTTGTTTTTTAAGGACCTTCTGCAACAACAACGCAAAAAAATAGTCAAATATATTTAATGACAGACAATACTCTAGTGCGGGGGTCAGTAACCCACAGCTCTAGAGCCACATGCGGCTCATGAGCGGCGCCGTGGTGGCTCCTTGGAGCTTTTTCAAAAATGTATGGAAATGGCAAAAAAAAATGGGGTGAAAATATATTTTTTGTTGTAATATGGTTTCTGTAGGAGGACAAACACAAGCCCACTGTGTAATATGTTCGTGTTTATGCTTCACTGATGAGAGTATTTGGCGAGCGCCGTTTTGTCCTACTAATTTCAGCCGGCCTTGAACTCACCGTTGTGTGGACTGTGACTCAACCGTTTGTTTATATGTATAACTTTCTCAGACGCTGCCACAGGAAGACGTGTTTCATGCCACTCCTTCTTTGTCTCATTTTGTCCACCAAATGCTTTATACTGTGTGTGAATGCACAAAGGTGGGCTTTGTTGATGTTATTGATTTGTGTGGCGTGCTAATCAGGCATATTTGGTTACTGCATGACTGGTCGCAAGTTAATCGATGCTAACATGCTACTTAGGCTAGCTGTTTGTACATATTGCATCATTATGCCTTGTTTGTAGGTACATTTGAGCTAATTTATTTTCATTTGCTTATGTTAATTTAGATTTAGAA
Source organism: Entelurus aequoreus (assembly GCF_033978785.1). NCBI lineage: Eukaryota > Metazoa > Chordata > Actinopteri > Syngnathiformes > Syngnathidae > Entelurus > Entelurus aequoreus. Next base: position 34,038,861 of record NC_084751.1, on the reverse strand, counting down.
TGTGTCTCATGACACATTATCTGTTTGTAATATTGGCTGCATTTCAGATACAGTAGTTGTTTGTGTGCCATGTTGTTCAAGGCCACAGCAAACGTTAGCCAGCTTGCAAAGATTGTAATAAATCTATTAAAAGAAGACAGCCTGCCGTTTCCTTAAACCTGGACACACACGTTATACCTTTGGCCATTCTAAGACAGTCATTTCCAGGAGTTATCTCACCCACTGAGAAGTTTTACTAATGTTTTCCAATGTTGTAAAAATGTGTATAATAAATATTACAATTCAACATTTCTGTCAACAAAGATTTGCGTCAGCCTGCGACTAATAGTCATTTTGATAGTAGGCTCTTTCAACGTTTTGGGTTGCCGACCCCTGATCTAGTGCTTTTAATAATCTGCTGAAAAAAACTTGAGTTTCACAAGTTTTTGTTCTGAACTAGCTAGTTCAGCGGTTGGCAACCCAAAATGTTGAAAGAGCCATATTGGACCGAAAATACAAAAAGAAAATCTGTTTGGAGCCGCGAAAAATTAAAAGCCTTGTATAAGTGTTATAGCGAGGCAACACATGATGTAAGTGTCTATATTAGCCTACTATCAAAATGACTATGTGTCGCAGGATGACGCAAATCTTTGTTGACAGAAATATAGAAATTTAGTATTTATTCTACACATTTTTACAACATTCAAATTTATTAGTAAAATGGAGGCTTCTTAGAGGGTGAGATAATTTGTGGAAATTACTGGCTTAGAAATGCCAAAGGTATAGATGTGTGTGTCCAAGTTAAAGGAAACGGCAGGCTGTCTTCTTCTAATGGATTTATTACAATCTTTGCAAGGTGGGTAACGTTTGCCATGGTCTATAACGGCACACGAAGAACTATCAGAAATGCAGCCAATATTACATACAGATTATGTGTTATGAGACCTGCAAATATAAATTTAATTAAGAGGATTTAAAGGAAATTAAATTAGCACAAATATACCTACAAACAAGGCATAATGATGAAATATGTACATACAGCTAGCCTAAATAGCATGTTATCATCGATTAGCTTGCAGTAATGCAGTGACCAAATATCCTGGTTAGCACTCCAACAAGTCAATAACATCAACAAAACTCACCTTTGTGCATTCACGCACAGCATAAAAAGTTTGGTGGACAAAATGAGACAAAGAAGGAGTGAAATAAAACGCGTCTTAGAAAGTCAGAAAAAGTTGTACATGTAAACAAACTACGGTGAGTTCAAGGACCGCCAAAATTAGCAGGACAAAACGGCGCTCGCCAAATAGTCTATAATCACTGAAGCATGTTTAATATAAACAGTGTGATTTCTAACAATTAGGGAGGTTTGTGTCATGTTTTTCCTCCTACAGAAACCATATTAAAACAAAAAATATATTTTTCTCTAATTTTTTTCCATTTTTCATACATTTTTGAAAAAGCTCAGAGCCACTACGCGAGCTCATGCGGCTCTAGAGCCGCGGGTTGCAGACTCCCGAGCTGGCAAGTTGGCAAATAGTGTGCCAATCACTAACTGGCAAATGGCATGCTACTCGCTAGTTGGCGTGTGTCTGTGTGAGAGACAGTGAGAAAACTGCAAAATATGCACATTTTACAGTATCTTATGACATTATAACAGGGCTAATGTTAGCATATGTGCAGCTAAAACATACAAAACATCTATAACTTACTGCAACATGTTTTCCCTTTTAGAAGTGGAATTATTGTAGGCTGAAATGTGAACATTTACTAACACAGATGAGAGCGCCTGATTCAACTGCTCTTTTCTATAGTTTGCAAGTAAACATTGAAGAATTGTGCTGCCTCGTTTGACTGCGAGTCGCTGTCGTTTTCCTCATTACTGCAGACCCACGATGGTGTAATATATCACTTTACACACCAATAGTTTTTTGTGCAGTCATGTGACTGCCAGGCTCGGTTTACATTTGTCAAATTGAGTCAAACTTCACTAGTGTATAGGTTGGATTGGTGAAAGAAATGTGACAAGTATAAAAAAACATACATACTTGCAAGCAGAAATCAATGTTTTAGACTGGGTTTTGGCAAGGACTTCAGATATGACACATATCACGATAATTGAGTCACAATACAATACAGTATTGCGATACAGTACAGGCCCAAAGGTTTGGACACACCTTCTCATTTCAATGTGTTTTCATTTTCATGAATATTTACTTTGTAGATTGTCACTGAAGGCATCAAAACTATGACACCAGTGAAGTGAAAACCATTTACGGTGACTACCTCTTGAAGCTCATCGAGAGAATGCCAAGAGTGTGCAAAACAGTAATCAGAGCAAAGGGTTGTTATTTTGAAGAAACTAGAATATAAAACATGTTTTCAGTTAGTTTACCTTTTTTTAAGTACATAACTCGACATGTGTTCATTCATAGTTTTGATGCCTTCAGTGACAATCTACAATGTAAATAGTCATGAAAATAAAGAAAACGCATTGAATGAGAAGGTGTGTCCAAACTTTTGGCCTGTACTGTATATTATGATATTCGACATAGTTCACTCATGTAAAAGTTGTATATATGTACACTATGTGACAGTAATATTTAATTGGACGAACTGAGTTAAAAAACAAATTTCCTTCAAATGATAAATTTTAATTTATTGCAATTTCACAAAAGGTGGATCAAGTTTTTAAATGTAAAAAAAACATATATATATTAATTCTTAACTGTCCAGTTCCTGTACTGCCTTGCTCACCACTCGGGAAAATTTCTTATCACGGCGAAGTTGGTAGAGTGGCTGTGCCAGCAATCGGAGTGTTGCTGGTTACTGGGGTTCAATTCCCACCTTCTACCTTCCTAGTCACGTCCGTTGTGTCCTTGGGCAAGACACTTCACCCTTTGCCTCTGATGGCTGCTGGTTAGCGCCTTGCATGGCAGCTCCCGCCATCAGTGTGTGAATGTGTGTGTGAATGGGTAAATGTGGAAATACTGTCAAAGCGCTTTGAGTACCTTGAAGGTAGAAAAGCGCTATACAAGTACAACCCATTTATCATTTATCATTTATTCTTGTTACTAAAATTATAACGTTCAGCATTATTATCGCAGTATTGTTGAATGTGCTCAAAAAGTACTTATACACACTGAAATAACCAAGTTATTTAAAAAATACAAAACCCAAAACCAATGAAGTTGGCACATTGTGTAAATCGTAAATTAAAACAGAATACAATGATTTGCTAATCCTTTTCAACTTATATTCAAATGAATAGACCGCAAAGACAAGATATTTAATGTCTGAACTGAGAAATTACATTTTTTTTTGGCAAATAATCATTATGATGAATAATGATAAATGGGTTATACTTGTATAGCGCTTTTCTACCTTCAAGGTACTCAAAGCGCTTTGACAGTATTTCCACATTTACCCATTCACACACACATTCACACACTGATGGCGGGAGCTGCCATGCAAGGCGCTAACCAGCAGCCATCAGAGGCAAAGGGTGAAGTGTCTTGTCCAAGGACACAACGGATGTGACTAGGAAGGTAGAAGGTGGGAATTGAACCCCAGTAACCAGCAACACTCTGATTGCTGGCACAGCCACTCTACCAACTTCGCCACGCCGTCCCGACTTAACTTAGAATTTAATGGCAGCAACAGATTGCAAAAAAGTTGGCACAGAGGCATTTTTACCACTGTGTTACATGGCCTTTCCTTTTAACAACACTCTGTAAACTTTTGGGAACTGAGGAGACCAATTTTTGAAGCTTTTCAGGTGGAATTCTTTCCCATTCTTGCTTGATGTACAGCTTAAGTTGTTCAACAGTCCGGGGTCTCCGTTGTCAAATTTTACGCTTTATAATGCACCACACATTTTCAATGGGAGACAGGTCTGGACTACAGGCAGGCCAGTCTAGTACCCTCACTCTTTTACTTTGAAGCCACGCTGTTATAACACGTGGCTTGGCATTGTCTTGCTGAAATAAGCAGGGGGCGTCCATGATAACGTTGCTTGGATGGCAACATATGTTGCTCCAAAACCTGTATGTACCTTTCAGCATTAATGATGCCTTCACTGATGTGTAAGTTACCCATGCCTTGGGCACTAATACACCCCCATACCATCACAGATGCTGGCTTTTGAACTTTGCACATAGAACAATCCGGATGGTTCTTTTCCTCTTTGGTCCGGAGGAAACGACGTCCACAGTTTCCAAAAACAATTTGAAATGTGGACTCGTCAGACCACAGAACACTTTTCCGCTTTGCATCAGTCCATTTTAGATGAGCTCGGGCCCAGCGAAGCCGGCAGCGTTTCTGGGTGTTGTTGATAAATGGCTTTCGCTTTGCATAGTAGAGAAACTTGCACTTACAGATGTAGCAACGAACTGTAGTTCCTGACAGTGGTTTTCTGAAGTGTTCGTGAGCCCATGTGGTGATATCCTTTACACACTGATGTCACTTTTTGATGCAGTACCGCCTGAGGGATCCAAGGTCACAGGCATTCAATGTTACGTGCAGTGATTTTTCCAGATTCTCTGAACCTTTTGATTATATAACAGACCTTAGATGGTGAAATCCCTAAATTGCTTGCAATAGCTCGATGACAAATGTTGTTCTTAAGCCGTTCGACAAATTTGCTCACGCATTTGTTCATAAAGTATTTAAAATATTTGCAAAAAATAACAAAGCTTTCCAGTTCGAACGTTAAGTATCTTGTCTTTGCAGTCTATTCAATTGAATATAGGTTGAAAAGGATTTGCAAATCATTGTATTCTGGGGTTTTTTGTAGTTACAATTTACACAACATGCCAACTTCACTGGTTTTGGGTTTTGTAAATGTAGATCAATACTAGCCACATCTGGGCCCCATGGTTTAATTTATAATCTTATAGACAGTCAAAGTAAAAAAAAAAGTGGCAAAATGTTGTCCAAAAACCGAGGTACCGGTGTAGTTTTATTTTCTAGAACATGCTGAAGGACAGTTAATAAAATAGCAGCCGGCCAAAGATCTCACCTGGGCCACACTTTGAACACGCAATCCGCCAACTTTGCCCCGGTCGTTTCAGTACACAAAAGAGTCACATGTTATATTAGCGTATTTGACTCTTATCCAAGACTATTTCACTGCTTCCCTAGTCCACTGTGGGCCTTCTTCCCAGACATAATAAGTAGGTTTCCCAAAGAAGAGCATGTTTTTATAAATTGGTAGTGGCTGCTATTTAAGTCTCAGATTGCTCCGACCTCTCACTGTGGATTGTAAATTCTGTGGTGGGATTTATTCCAAGCAGGCCTGGAAGCAGAGTGAAAGCGAGGAGCAGTGTGGAGCGCTTTTAGTCTTGACCCATGCCATGACACTCTTCCATGCATGCAAGAGGGAGGTTGGCTGTAAAAACATTAAAATAAGTAAGCCAAATCTTTTAGGATTGTGGTAGAAGTTTACAGCTTGGACATAAAGGCGGAACGACATAAAAATATGATGTTGACTCATGCTTTTAAACTGTTGGATTGAGTTGTCTTTTTGGTTCACCGTGTTCTTGGCTCCCTCTGCTCTATTCATATTGGATATCAGTCTGATATCAGTTAAAATTACAAGTATTGGATTAAGGCACTTGAATGTAAAATGTGTGATACAAACTCAGATACAAACAGTCCTGAATTGAAATGCAATTCAATTTTGAAAATAGAAAACAGGCGCATGTAAATTTCCATTTAGAAAATATGGTGCGCATTAAAATTGTATTTACTGTATTTTTCGGAGTATAAGTCGCTCCGGAGTATAAGTCGCACCGGCCGAAAATGCATAATAAAGAAGGAAAAAAACATATATAAGTCGCATTTTTTGGGGAAATTTATTTGATAAAACCCAACACCAAGAATAGACATTTGAAAGGCAATTTAAAATAAATAAAGAATAGTGAACAACAGGCTGAATAAGTGTACGTTATATAATGCATAAATAACCAACTGAGAACGTGCCTGGTATGTTAACGTAACATATTATGGTAAGAGTCATTCAAATAACTATGACATATAGAACATGCTTTACGTTTACCAAACAATCTGTCACTCCTAATCGCTAAATCTGATGAAATCTTATACGTCTAGTCTCTTACGTGAATGAGCTAAATAATATTATTTGATATTTTACGGTAATGTGTTCATAATTTCACACATAAGTCGCTCCTGAGTATAAGTCGCACCCCCGGCCAAACTATGGAAAAAAACTGTGACTTATAGTCCGAAAAATACAGTAGAAAATATAAACTGTGGAAATCCAAATTTAACTTAAAAAATATAAATGCATCTAAATGTCATTCTAAAAATATATATCTTGTGCCGCCAGCGTCCAAAATCCGGCCCGCTGGAAGTCCCAAGTTAAAAAAAAAATATATATATATATTTTTTATTACTATAATTCTTTTAAATCTGTCCTTTCTAATACATTTTCTACCACTTGTTACTCTCTTGCCAAATTGTTTTAACCTAATGCGGTGCGGCCCACGAGTCAAAAAGTTTGTGGACCCATGATATACACTGTGTGCATGTAAATTTAATTTAGAAACATTTTAATTTATTTTCAAATCTGAAAATGCTCTCTGCGCCTTGGACACATGGCAAATTTACAATAAAGACTCTTGAATCTTGAATAATCTGTGCAAATCTAAATTCATTTTGAAAATCTAAACTGTGCGCATCTAAATTTAATTTTAAGAATATAAAACATGTGCATCTAAATTAATTTTTTAAATTATAAGCCGTGCACATCTAAATTTGATTTTGAAGATATAAAACATAAGCTTTTAAATTCAATTTGAATCTGGTCTGATCATGAGCTTTTAAATAAAATTTTAATCTGACCTGATCATGTGCCCAAATTCCCCCCCAGTGATTTTGGCCCAAAACAACCGTATAGAGTGTTTGTGCCAGGCCCTGTTTGCTGGGCACGCTTGGAAGGCCTGTTACCCACAGTACTAGAAGTTGTACATGGGCATACCTGCTTTTGCAAGTAGATGAACTTAAACATCAACAGCAACACTTATGAGGATAAGTGGTAAATGGGCGGATAGGGCTTTCTGTGCTGCACCCCTGGACAAAGAGATGTCAGGAACAAGTCCCTTATACAGTTATACACACTATATTCAATATTAAATAGTTACGCGGTGTACTGCTTTTGCAGCATTTGACGTCATCCATTCCACAGCCCCTGTTTTTTAAGGAGGTCTTCTTGAAAAATCACAGCCTCTTTTATTTACACTGATCCAAACAGTTTCAGATGGTGAAAGCTCAATCTTGACTTTGGGAGGTCTGAGATGTCTTAATGTCGTTAAAATGTTGTAGCTCCACTTGTCTTCTCTCAGCTTTCATTTGCATTCCTACTGGTGAAATGATCTGTCTGGTGACCTCACTTGATGTTTGTTGTTGTTGTCTATGACAATGGTGTCGTCTCAAAAAACGTTGGATGATGCTTTTCTCAGGTGGATCGAATACGTTTCTGTTTAGTTATCTCATCAGAGACTTAGTTTTTGTGACCTTGTCTACACAATACCTTTATTTCTGAGTTAATGGGATTTATGAGCTGAGTCGTTATCCTAAAAAGAGCTGATTTAATTTATGTTGTTGATGTCGTAGATATAGTGGGGGAAATGAACGTTGTGATGCATTTTTTTATTTAATGCGCCTCATATGCTTAAAATAATCAAAATAGCGTATTTTCCGGACTATAGGGTTCACCGAATTGTAAGGCGCATTGCCAATGAATGGTCTATTTTCGATCTTTTTTCATATACAAGGCGCACCGGATTATAGGGCGCATTAAAGGAGTCTTTTTTATTTTTCTAAATTTAAAACACTTCCCTGTGGTCTACATAACATGAAATAGTGGTTCTTTGGTCAAAATGTTGCATAAATTGTGTTTTACAGATCATCTTAAAGCCGCTTTCTGACAGTCGCTTTAGGATCCGCCGTTTTGCTGGCGGTCTTATTTACGTGGCTCACCTTCGGCAGCGTCTTCTCCCCGTCATCTTTGTTGTCGCGGTGTAGCGTGCAACGACGGGAGTCGAAGAAGTGTCAAAAGCTGAATCTAACTGTTTTAATGACATTCAGACTTTACTTAAATCAATAACGGAGCAGCATCTCCTCATCCGTGGCTCACCAGTGCAATAACAACGCCGGAAATGTGTCCCGTGAAAAAACGTCCGACCGGAACTCTCTAATAACTAAAGTTCCTTGGGTGAATAATGTAAACTCACTACACCGGTATGTTTTAGCGCTTACATGGCGAGTTTACTGACAGATATAAGTAAGAACTTTACACTACTTTATATTAGAAATGGCAACAGCGGAGGATGAATGTCACAAAACAAGAATATAGAGAAAAACAAGAAGCTTATTGACTACGGTGTCGGCACTGACTACAAAGGCGGACATGTGCAAATTTTCAGGACTTATGCAGATCCCAAATACAGATCAGCAGGTACCAGAAGGTAAGAAAAGTTGGTTTTGCTAAATTTTGCGAAACAAAACGCCAGATAATATGTCTCACCTTATACACACACCATAATAATACTCGTATGTTGATGCACAGTACAATCCATCAAGCGGTGCGGCTTCTTGGCTTACCAAAGTCCTACTAAAAAATTTTGATAGATTTTTGAGCGCAGTGTGTAATGGTCTGTATTTTCAATGGAACATATAAAATGTTGTTGTTTACTTGAGTCATATTGCAGTCTACACGTATCTATTATGTGTGACTGCCATCTACTGGTCACACTTATCATTACACCCTGTACCAAACAAAATTGCTTCGAGGTCAGTAAGCAAAACCAGAATTATTCTGTACATTAGGTGCACTGTCGAGTTTTGAGGGGGAAAAAAGGATTTTAAGTGCGCCTTATAGTCTGTAAAAAAAAAAGGTACTAAAATAATAAATGTTGTTACTACATTGCATATATACTTACATTATATATCTAAAACCTTAATGGAAGTTTTTGGACATTTTTGAAGGGCTTTATAGGCAGAATAGAGCGTTTCCCATAGGCTCCATTGTCAGCGCACTTTTGATCGCATTTATTTACTATTTATAATACAATTTTTTTTTTAAACGTCCGTTGTCATGTCTTTCATAATGATTGTGAACGATAGGGTAAAACGATTAGTTGATATTGTCGACAAATTTCGACAATAAAATTTGTGTCCCACAATTATATTTGTCGACAATGGTTGTGACGCCATCATTGCAGTTTTTCCAGGCGGAAGCAGGTCCGCACCGCCACGCACTAAAACATCGGCAGTGATAACATGTAATGTGTGAGGACATTTCCTCTTAGTCTTGTTAAAAACATGAATACCTTGCTCACTTTGCAAAGGGGACTTTGATTTTATGGCAGTACATCTGTGATACACAAGCCCGGGTTTCCCCCGAAACTGCCAAGATACCTGTGGCGGTGGGGGGGGGGTTATTAGCGGGGTCAGAATGACATTGGATCATTTGCATAATTTGCTATAATGATAGGGTCCAGCACCCCCTACAACCCCGAACGGGACAAGCGGTAAAAAATGGATGGATGGATATTTTTTTCTTAAAAAATGCTAAAAAATGTATACATACATTTAAAACAAATTTGTTATTAATTAGTCCTAAAAAATGTTTTATTGTTTTGCCATATTTTCAATTGTTGCTCCTTTTCGTACTGTGTACTTTGTTGAGATGTTTTCAAGTGTTAACAGACTTTTAATGACTTTATTAAAATTAAAAACAACGAGCAACAAATCTAGCATCTTCTTCTGGTGTTATTATAGGATGTAGTCGTGTTTATAGACTCTACTTCTGTTTAGAGACTCTACTATTGCAACAACACATCATCAGTAGGGTAAAACTAACATGTCTCACGACGGTCTAAACAAAGTTCACGTTCCTTATTAGCTGCAGCGAGCATGACGTCACACTTACTTCACGCTGTTGCTCGAATTGGATTTTCTCTTCTTAAAAGTCGCCACTGTCCTCTCAATATTGGCACATTTTGTAGGTATATCTGCAATATATACAGTACAGGCCCAAAGTTTGGACACACCTTCTCATTTCAATGCGTTTTCTTTATTTTCATGACTATTTACATTGTAGATTGTCACTAAATGCATCAAAACTGACACCTGGGAAGTGAAAACCCTTTCAGGTAACTACCTCTTGAAGCTCATCGAGAGAATGCCAAGAATGTGCAAAACAGTAATCAGAGCAAAGGATGGCTATTTTGAAGAAACTAAAATATAAAAGATGTTTTCAGTTATTTCACCTTTTTTTGTTAAGTACATAACTCCACATGTGTTCATTCATAGTTTTGATGCCTTCAGTGACGATCTCAAATGTAAATAGTCATGAAAATAAAGAAAATGCATTGAATGAGAAGGTGTGTCAAAACTTTTAGCCTGTACTGTATATATATAAAAAATCACATCCACATCACAGACATGCTGACAACTTACGATTTACTATTCGGGAGCTACGATTCGATTAAAAATCCATTATTAATGCATCTATAATTTATATATAGATGCAGTTTTACATTTATTTTCGTTAACACTAAATAAGTGTTTATCACTTGCAACATTTAAAAAAACAGTGCATTTGTAATAAGAAACAGTTAAATTAATTACCATTACATTAATTATGTTATATTAACTACAACATAAGTGCACTATAATAAAGGAGCTGGTCGGATCGCTCCCTGAGGTAATGCAGATAATTTCCAAAATGATCTACATTACATTATTTACAATAAATTAAATCTATTATCGTTAATTGATGTTAATTGATCGTTAATCGATTTTATCATCGTCCATGTCCAAATTGCGACTAATCTAAAAATCGATTATTATTATCGATTATGTATCAATTTGTACTGTAATGACCAACTAATGTTAATGTTTTATGTTTGTTTGGTTTGAATTTGATGTTAGTTTTTCCGATGTTTACAAACACACCGTCCGTGCCTGAAAGCTAATTGGCAGAGAATGAGGAAGTGTTGTTGTGTGTGTTGAAAGTCTTTGTACGGCAGGTAAAACCTGTTGGAATTGGGCCGTTTGTTATCATAAATTGGCAATAAAAGTAAATAGCATCAGACTTTGTGTGATTTCTTCTGGGGTCTACAATATACATTATATTTCATTTGTTTTCAAGTTAAAAAAAATGTATGTTTAAGGTGTGACGGTAAAAAAAAATAACTATCATTTCAGCCAAAGTCAGCCAGCTAAACTTGGTCGACATCAATTCAAGTATGTATTAAAGCAGCGTCAATTTACAATGCCTTTAAAAAAAGGGCACAATAACAAACGTGAACCGCACGCGTACACACACACACACACACACACACACACACACACACACACACAGACAGATATGCCCCAATGCGGACGTATAATAAGATTAAACATACAATCTATTAAATAGCCAACATTTTAAGAATCAATCAAAGATACAATTTTACACATTGAGTCTATTAGAGTGTTAAAAGCTGCAAAAAAATTATATGGTCATATGACTCTGGTCAAATGACCAGAGTCATACCAAAGACTATAAAAATGGGACCCATTGCCTCCCTGCTTGGCACTCAGCATCCAGGGCTGGAATTGGGGGTTAAATCATCAAAATTATTCCCGAGCGTGGCCACCACTGCTGCTCACTGCTCCTCTCACCTCCCAGGGGGTGAACATGGGGATGGGTCAAATGCAGAGGATAATTTCACAACACCTAGTGTGTGCGAGACTGTCGTTGGGACATGTTTTATATTCTATTTTCTTCAAATTAGCCACCCTTTGCTCTGATTACTTTTTCGCACACTCTTGGCATTTTCTCGATGAGCTTCCAGAGGTAGTCACCTGAAATGGTTTTCACTTCACAGTAGGGCTGCAACAACTAATCGATTAAATCGATTAAAATCGATTATAAAAATAGTTGGCGATTAATTTAGTCATCGATTCGTTGGAACTATGCTATGCGCATGCGCGGAGGCTTTTTTAAATTTTATTTTAAAAACTTTTTTTTTTTTTTTTTTTTTTTATAAACCTTTATTTATAAACTGCAACATTTACAAACAGCAGGGAAACAATAATCAATATAAGTACAAAAAAACAGTACAAAACAGCGCCAGAACGGCGCTGAGGCTACGTCTCATGAGGTGGAGGTAAGCTAGCCAATGATGTGTCATGTGCAGCTCACGTGACCACGCCGTCTGGAAACATTCGAAAAATGGCGCAGGAAAACAGTACCGATAGTTTAGCGGAGAAACATCTTGAGGTTATTGCTTCAATGGAGAAAATTGTACAACCTAAGTCGTCAAAAGTGTGGGAACACTTTACTTTAAAGACTTCAAAGAAGAGCGTTTCCTGCAAAATGGCACGGAAGTACAACATTGCTACAGGAGCACCTGAAAAGGAAACATGTTGGAGCCATGGATGAAGGGAACTCACAGTACTTAACTTTTTAAGTCCATAGTGGCAACAAGCATTCATGAGTTCAGCTTTTTTGTAAGTAACTTTAACGTTATGCCTTTGTTGCAACGCGGGGCTGATAATGTGTCTCCGGCACATTTGACTCCGTTTTGAGAGAGAAAACGCACGGTTACCAATTTGGAAATAAACGTAACGGACAGAAATATCTCAGGTTGGTTTCATAATGGATCAATGTAGCCGGGCCGATAAAGCTATATAAATATATTTACATTTGAGTGACGCTTTAGTATAACTAAACGTTATGCAGGTGCTGGAATATTTCATGTTATTATTCAGAGGCAGCCTAAAATGAACCCTTTGTTATTCACAACAGAAACGTGTACAATATCTGATTCAGTTCTGATCTGATGAGTTACATTTCTGTGTTATTATTGGTGTATGCTGCACCCCCAATGTCCACAACATGGTGCCAGTATGCTGTTTTTTTTCAATAAAATACTGGAAAGGATAGAAATGTAGTTTGTCTATTTTATCCGATTATTAATCGAAGTAATAATCGACAGATTAATCGATTATCAAATTAATCGTTAGTTGCAGCCCTACTTCACAGGTGTGCTTGAAGCTCATAGAGAGAATGCCAAGTGTGCAAAGCAGTAATCAGAGCAAAGGGTGGCTATTTTGAAGAAGCTAGAATATAAAACCTGTTTTCAGTTTTTTCTGCAGTGCCTCAGTGTAGAGGCCAGCTCTTTGCGGCCCCTGTAGTTTTGTTCATCGCATGGTCAGATTTGGGAATGTTGAGTCACATAGTGGTCATATGTCAGCACTGGTAGTTCGTAAGCTGTTAAGCTTCCATTTTTTTGTTTTAGAGAAGTGTTTTGTATCTTGATTGGCTGGACCAGCAACAGGGTGGATTATTTGTTATCGTTGAAGCAGCAGGTGTAACATTAGTTTTGACTTTATGGATTATTTTGGAGTCTTTCTATTGATTTGTTACTTCCGATATACTGTAATTTGTACTACAGAAGGAGGCGGTTGTTAAGCATAGCTGCCGAGAAGCAATCTACTCTGCAAGCTTGTGTATGTTTATGTGTGTGTCTGTGTTTGTCAACTTTTATTAGATTGATGAAACGTGGCATCACAGTGAGGCGGTGGTTGGGATGTCTGCCTTGCAGTCTGAAGATCTGAGTCCATTGCAACATCCCTTAGTAGAATTTTTCTTAGTATGCTCTCTGTAATTGCCAAGTGGTTATAGAAAATGGATGATGGATTAAATGTGGAAATTAGATCAAGCGTAACCACAGTAAATGTTTCGAAACAAAGATTTTCTTTTCAGTGTATCTTGCAATATTCTCCCAGACAGACCCAGAACAAAAATAAAATTGCATGAAAATATATTTTTGTACATTTGTCAATTATCTTCCTTATTTAAATTGTACACTCTTTCTAGTAGAGTGTGTGTTTTCATTTAGTTTAGTTGTCACTGCATTCTTTTTACTCAGTCCTGCTTTGTCAGCGCTATTCTTCCTGCTTTCCCACTTTGCCTGCCTCCCTATTTCCTGTTGTCCCTTCCATAAACGGATCACAGTCTACGCTGTCTGCAGCTGACTGCGCCAAACACATTGATTGGCTCTTTTTTCCACGGCTGGAACGTGGGAAAGACACAGTTCGCCTCCATTGGTTCTTTGGGCAGACTGTTGAGGGATGATGCAGCTGTAAAACTGGGTCAAGCACTGGCGACGCGTCGTGGGAGAATGGAAACTCTGATTAATTGATCAGTTAAAAGAAATTACATTTAAGTTATTAACCTTTCTCCACATACTATTAGTCCACACACTCTTGGTCCCACCAATGCTGACACATGTTTTCCAGTTATTTCTTGCATTTCGTGTTTCATTTTATGGTTGGAAAGCTGTCAAAGTCGGAGGGTGCAAGGCTGGGAGAGTCAAGGTTGTGAGGAAGAATTTCATAGCCTTGCCTCCCCGTCTGGGTAAAAAATATGAGAGGCAATGTTTTGCGAGATTTTTTGGTCAGCATGGGACTCTTACTTTTGATGCCCCGCTACCTCCTGCAATGAAGCATAATAATGGCCCTCTAATTGTAAGGGTTGTCTTAGAATAGTAGGCCGATTTGACTATCAACCACAGTTAGATAATCAAACATTGAACCCCCTCCTTCCTCCGTATGAGAGAGATGAGTCCGGACTAAAGTTAAAAACACCCAGCTGTTTTTGTGTATGTAAATATTGTAGCTTTGGTTAAAAGGATGACGAGGATGTGGTCGATCAACGAGCTGTGTTAAGATTTTTTTAGTAAATCTGCTAAATGTTCTATCCATTGGATAGCATACATTCATTAAGCTGTATAAGGCTGCACAAGCTGATGATTCTTAAAAAAGTACAAACCCCAAAACCAGTGAAGTTGGCACGCTGTGTAAATCGTAAATAAAAACAGAATACAATGATTTGCAAATCCTTTTCAACCTATATTCAATTGAATAGACTGCAAAGACAAGATACTCAACGTTCGAACTGGAAAATGTTGTTATTTTTTGCAAATATTAGCTCATTTGGAATTTGATGCCTGCAACATGTTTAAAAAAAGCTGGCACTAGTGGCAAAAAAGACTGAGAAAGTTGAGGAATGCTCATCAAACACTTAATTGGAACATCCCACAGGTGAACAGGCTAATTGGGAACAGGTGGGTGCCATGATTGAGTATAAAAGCAGCTTCCATGATATGCTCAGTGATTCACAAACAAGGATGGAGCGAGGGTCACCACTTTGTGAACAAATGCTTGAGCAAATTGTCGAACAGCTTAAGAACAAAATTTTTCAACGAGCTATTGCAAAGAATTTTGGGATTTCACTATCTACAGTCCGTAATATCATCAAAAGATTCAGAGAATCTGGATAAATCACTGCACGTAACATTGAATGCCCGTGACCTTGGATCCCTCAGGCGATACTGCATCAAAAAGCAACATCAGTATGTAAAGGATCTCACCACATGGGCTCAGGAACACTTCAGAAAAACACTGTCAGTAACTACAGTTGGTCCCTACATCTGTAAGTGCAAGTTAAAACTCTACTATGCAAAGCCAAAGCCATTTATCAACAACACCCAGAAACGCCGTCGACTTCGCTTGGCCCGAGCTCATCTAAGATGGACTGATGCAAAGTGGAAAAATTTTCTGTGGTCTGACGAGTCCACATTTCAAATTGTTTTTGGAAACTGTGGACGTCGTGTCCTCTGTAACAAAGAGGAAAAGAACCATCCGGATTGTTATAGGCGCAAAGTTCAAAAGCCAGCATCTGTGATGGTATGGGGGTGTATTAGTGCCCAAGGCATGGGTAACTTACACATCTGTGAAGGCACCATTAATGCTGAAAGGTACATACAGGTTTTGGAGCAACATATGTTGCCATCCAAGCAACATTATTATGGACGCCCCTGCTTATTTCAACAGGGGCCTGGCCTGCCTGTAGTCCAGACCTGTCTCCCATTGAAAATATGTGGCTCATTATTAAGCGTAAAATTTGACAACGGAGACCCCGGACTGTTGAACAACTTAAGCTGTACATCAAGCAAGAATGGGAAATAATTCCACCAGAAAAGCTTCAAAAATTGGTCTCCTCAGTTCCCAAATGTTATCTGATGTTGTTAAAAGGCCATGTAACACAGTGGTAAAAATGCCCGTGTGCAAACTTTTTTGCAATGTGTTGCTGCCATTAAATTCTGAGTTAATGATTATTTGCACAAAAAAAAGTTGTTTTTCAGTTCGAACATTAAGTATCTTGTCTTTGCAGTCTATTCAATTGAATATAAATTGAAAAGGATAAGCAAATCATTGTATTCGGTTTTTATTTAACATTTACACAACGTGCCAACTTCACTGGTTTTGGGTTTTGTATATCCAGGTTTCATTGCTAAAATATTGTCCCTTGACAATATACTGTAATGAAAAGAGTTGCTGAAATTTAAGAGCTGTACTCATTTTTGCCAGCTATTGTATGTCTGGCAAAAAATTTAAGTACAAAGCACAAACAAAATACATGTAAAAGATTGATTTCACCCTGTAAATAATTGCTGCATTCCCAATACTGAATGCCGGGTAAAAATAAATGTTGTATCATTTCACTCCTTAGTCATAAACAATATTGCTTTGGGGCATCTCAAACGTTGCTGTATTGTATCATTTTGACGCCCAATTTTAAGTGTGTCCCTTTGTTCCCTTTTGCAGTGAAGACCAAAGATGTGATGCGAAACTTCAGTGACGTGTACGAACAGCAGTACGCGGTTGCTCTCTTCAACAGCGTCCGTTACGAGATTGAAGGAGGCACTGGGCCACAGTCACAGATGCTGCACAGAAAGGCGAGTTCACCCTTGTACTTTTAACCTCAGTCAACCTGTAAAATATTTTTTTATGTCAGACAATGGGAATACAAATTTAACCTCTTTGATCAGAGCCATTTTTCAACACGTGGACCATAATCATACACAGGCACGTACGCATCAAATTATACATCAGGGCCAAATTAGCCAAAGTTCATTTATTATACCTTCACTGCAGAGATAATTAACTCTTTACAGGCAAGTAAAGTAAAGTAACATGTTATTTCTACAAGCCAATTCAAAACTATGTATTCAATTTAGATAAAGGAAATACAACTGAACTTTTAGCAACTTGCTCAAAGTTACATTTTTCAAACCAGAAAATATAACAAGATCTCCCCTGGCTAGTTTATGTCGCCATTAGTTGAGTTGAGTTGAGTTGGAGTTTATTTCGAACATGCAAGCATACAACATGATACATCACAATTTCCAGTTTCTCTTTTCAACATGTTCGAAAAGGAGTAGGAAGAAGCAGAGCTTATTTAATCCTACCCCTTTTCTTTACATAACAGTTCCAATACTTTTTGTTCACTTCCTGTTCACAATTTATTCACAATAAACTCCATAAGTAATCACAATAAAAATAAATAAATAAACAATAGTAAGAATTTAATAATAATAATTGGTGAAGTAAGTCATATTTCATATGATGAGATAAGTAAGATTACTTTAAGAATGAATGAATGGATGGATGAAATAAATTGAGAATGTTTGTCATGGTTCTTCTTCTTTGTACTTTGTAAACACTTTAAGTTTGAAGAGTTTCTTGAAGTGGATCATATTAGTACATTGTTTGATTGCTTTGCTTAATCCATTCCATAATTTAATTCCATATACTGAAGGTTTTAAGTGTTGTACGTGCAAACAAATGTTTTAAATTACGTTTTTCTCTAAGATTGTATTTCTCCTCTTTTTTTGAGAAGAATTGTTGTATATTCTTGGGTAGCAGGTTATAGTTTGCTTTGTGCATAATTTTAGCTGTTTGCAAATTCACTATGTCGTGGAATTTCAGTATTTTTGATTCAATAAATAAAGGGTTTGTATGTTCTCTATATCCAACATTATGTATTATTCTAACTGATCTTTTTTGTAACACCGTTAATGAATGAAGTGTACTTTTGTAATTATTTCCCCATATTTCTACACAGTAGCTCAGATATGGTAACACTAGTGAGCAGTAGAGAATATGAAGGGATTTCTTGTCTAGAACATGTTTTGCTTTATTCATTATTGACGTGTTTCTTGCAACTTTATGTTGTATATTTTTTACGTGAGATTTCCAGTTCAATTTATCGTCAATCATTATACCTAGAAATTTGGTTTCATTTACTCTTTCAATTTCTATTCCGTCTATTTGTATTTGTGTTTGACTTTCTCTTCTACTGTTACCAAATAGCATTATTTTAGTTTTACTGAGATTCAACGATAGTCTGTTTTAGTGGTTTAACAGATCACATTTAAAACAAAAATGTCTGTGTTTTTCTCAATTACTAATTTTATTCACAAAAAAATTGCTCCTCTCCCCGGAAGTCAAAAAGTTAAGCTAAGTTCATACGCAGTGTTTACCATACATGTATTGGTCGCCACAAATACATTTGGACCACCACAGTAGACTAGTTAGGTAGCACGCCATAACTCTGCTCCGAATTCCCACGCATTAAAAGTGAAAGACTGTAAGAGTTTCTTGCATCATTCAGTTATACTGTAATCAAATACATGCAGTCACAATGGTGAAGTATTCGCTGCAGGACATGCATGGCACCTCCACAAGCCTGTGGAGTATGTATTACTATCGGTGGGAAAGGCGCGGTGAGGAACAACTCCCGTCTGCAGTCCAGCCTATGTTTGACAGGCTAAAGTCATGACTAGCGATAATGCTACGTTGCCAAAGCCTGGAGTAGGGCTGCACAATTAATTACATTTTAATCACGATCACAATTTTGGCTGCCACGATTAAATGAAAGTTATCGTCTGCGATATTAACATTTAAAAAGTAGGATATGTTGCATATCAAATCAAGAACTGGTAGAGCCCACGCAGGCTTTTATTGATCGTGACACATTGAAGAAATATAACTATTTTTTAAAGTAAATGGCAAAAATAAAATTGAATATAAAATATAGAAATAAATTGAGGAAAAAAGCTGAAATGTTGATACAATAATAACACAAAGATTTGCCTTTAAACGTATGTATAAACATTTGTTTTAGTCTTTTTAAAAGATTCCATACACATGTGTCACAGCCTTTGATTGATTGATTGAGACTTTTATTAGTGGATTGCACAGTACATAATCCGTACAATTGACCACTAAATGGTAAAACCCGAATAACTTTTTCAACTTGTTTAAGTCGGGGTCCACGTTAATCAATTCATGGTATAAATATATACTATCTGCATAATACAGTCATCACACAAGTTAATCATCAGAGTATATACATTGACTTATTTACATTATTTACAATCCGGGGGGTGGAATGTGGAGGGGGGGGGGGGGAATTAGGTTTGGTTGATATCAACACTTCAGTCATCAACAATAATGTCATCTGAGAAATGGACATAGAAACCGTGTAAGTCTGACTTCGTAGGATATGTACAGCGAGCAGTGCAAGTTAGAACACCACAAATACAAAACCCAAAACCAGTGAAGTTGGCACGTTGTGTAAGTCGTAACTAAAAACATAATACAATAATTTGCAACTCCGTTTTAAACCTACATTGAATTGAATACATTGCAAATACAATAATTTGGAACTCCGTTTTAAACCTATATTGAATTGAATACATTGCAAAGACAAGATGTATTAATGATATAAGATATAAGATGTATTAATGTTCAAACTGGTAAAATTTGTTATTTTTTGCAAATATTAGCTCATTTGGAATTTGATGCCTTTAACATGTTTCAAAAAAGCTGGCACAAGTGGCAGAAAAGACTGAGAAAGTCGAGGAATGCTCATCAAACGTCTGACGAGTCCACATTTCAAATTGTTTTTGGAAACAATTTGTGTCCTCTGTAACAAAATGGAAAAGAACCATCCGGATTGTTATAGGCGCAACGTTCAAAAGCCAGCATCTGTGATGGTATGGGGGTGTATTAGTGCCCAAGGCATGGGTAACTTAACATCTGTGAAGGCACCATTAATGCTGAAAGGTACATACAGGTTTTGGAGCAAAATGTGTTGCCATCCAAGCCATGTTATCATGGACGCCCCTGCTTATTTCAGCAAGACAATGCCAAGCCATGTGTTACAACAGCGTGGCTTTGTAGTAAAAGAGTGTGGGTACTAGACTGGCCTGCCTGTAGTCCAGACCTGTCTCCCATTGAAAATGTGTGGCACATTATGAAGTCTAAAATACCACAACGGAGACACCGGACAGTTGAACAACTTAAGCTGTACATCAAACAAGAATGGGAAAGAATTCCACCTGAAAAGCTTGAAAAATTGGTCTCCTCAGTTCCCAAACGTTTACTGAGTGTTGTTAAAAGGAAAGGCCATGTAACACAGTGGTAAAAATGCCATTGTGCCAACTTTTTTGCAATGTGTTGCTGCCATTAAATTCTAAAAGTTACTGATTATTCACCAAAAAAATTAAGTTTCTCAGTTCAAACATTGAATATCTTGTCTTTGCAGTCTATTCGATTGAATATAAGTTGAAAAGGATTTGGAAATCATTGTATTCTGTTTTTATTTACGGTTTACACAACATGCCAACTTTATTAGCCACGTTATTAGCCACAGCTTTAACAACAGATGTTGAACTGTTTTAATACAATTGGCAATGATTCTGAAGGTAAGCAAATTGGAAGTTGTCACCATTTTTCTTCTGTGTATCTGTCAGTCATACCTAAATAACAAGCTGTCTTCTATGCCCATTACGATGTCGCTAGGTCTGTTTCTCAATCACTGGAAGGAAAGTGGAGCACATTTCACACATGAACAGAGTTGTTGTTCTATGAATTCACAATGTCAGCTCATCAGTCTTCACAACATATGAGGACAGCTGCATGTTTGTGCATGCCCCTCTGAGATAACGCATAGAATGGACTGTGATTTTTGTTCTGTTTGAAAGAAAACTAATGCAACTCTGAAAATCTCGAGTACAAAGTAAATGGATGAAATCAGTGAATGTTTTATATGTGCTTATTTCCAGGACCCTTTGGATGGCCGATCAATCTTTTCAGGATGTTTGTTTCAGTACCTAGAGGAGAATCGCAAGTGGAGAAATCGCTTCGTTTTTGTGCCAAACAACTACGCCATCAACCTCCATGAGAGTAAAACAGTGGGTAAACTTTGTTTTCAGCTCTGTTCACCTTGAATACTGAAACCTGTTTTTTTTTTTTTATCGAACAGGCACAGGAGCGAGGACTGCATCCTAAAGTAACCATCAACTGTGCTGGCTACAAAGCCTTGACCTCTATGGAAGAGTACATGGAACTGATTAACAGCAGCCTTCCAGGTAGCACAATAAGCCATATACTCAAAATTGTAATATCCGCATAATATTTTCAGACTATTGATTAAAAGCACAGTGTGTGTGTTTGTGTAGTTGCTAAAGCTGTGCTCACACTCTTGGTTCGCTGGTCCAGACTACAATTCTGAAAATAATACTTGGTACATTATGTTGTGCAGTCAGCTTATCATTCACACTGGTATTTGTGACATTGGACCAAAAGCAGTGCAGTAAAAACTAGACATGCGCCTATCGATCCGCTACCAATCAATATTGGACCATTTCTGTGAAAAAGCATGTTAGGATCACAAAAATCAATCCCCTCTGGCTAATACTTGATTTATTTTTTGTCCCCCGACTGACAGAGGCGGGAAATGACAATGTGAAGCCGCTCCCCTAAGTTAATCATCATCGCCTACATTGCGGAGAATAAACGACATTTCTTACAAATACATTATCACTGGAGGACGAAGATAAACATGTTACACACCAAGTAAAAACAAGCAGGAGCAGACAAGAAGGCTTGCTAATTGCTAAGCTAGCTGCTGATCTAGCTTGAAATAACACAAGAAACAAGTGCTGAGTAAAGTTTAAGAAGTGTAGATCAGGGATGTCAAACTCGTTTTCATTGAGGGCCACATGGCAGTTATGGCTGGCATCAGAGGGCCGCTTGTAACAGCGAATAATGTATGCATTTGCCTCTGGATTTCATTATTAATTATATGAATTGTTTTAAATAGACTGTCGATTTTACAGTAAAAATTTTACATTTACAACATTTTACTGTTAAACATAGTGTTTTGTTTGGGTTTTTTTACAACATTTTACAGTAAATATAAAAAGTACCACTGTTTTTGGGGGGGGATTTTACGGAAAAAGCTGGCAGCTTAGTTGTCAGAACTTTTGTGTTAAATTTACATTGGTTTTTACAACATTATATTGTTAATGGAAAAACAGTACAAGTTATTTTTTTATTCTAGCAACTTAGCTGCCAAGTTTTCTACCGCAAAAACAAATGTCTTTTTTTACAGTAATACACCGTTAAAACAACAACCGTAGATTTTACAGTCAAAAATTGGCAGCTCAGTCAACAGAATTTTTACGCAAAAAACAGTAGTAGTTTTTTTCAATTTACAGCAATATGCTGCAAAGAACAACGTAAAATGTATTGTCATTTTTATTAATTTGATGGGTAGTTTGCTGTAAAGTTAAGTATTTTTTATTTATTTTTAGACAAAAACATGTTTGGAAAGTATGATAATATCCTGTAATATTTGTTGCATTATGGGATACTATTAAAGTGTAAAAGGTATGCAATTTCAAGAAGTACATATATTTTTTCTGTCAAAATTTTAAAAATCCATTACATTTAGTGAGAAAATATTAAGTACTTTATTGACACATATCATTTCCAGGTGTTTGCGGGCAAGATAAAATTATGTTGCAGGCCAGATCTGGCCCACAGGCCTTGATTTTGACACCTGTGGAGAGGATGGTAGCGTGTTACAGCAGAAATTGAGCAGATACTAGCAAGAAATTAAGATGTCTCAGTCAGAAATGAACGGAATCGGCAGCATAAAACCCTTAATAAAAACATGTGCATAAATTAAGGACACTGCAGCGTTCATGATATATTACACAACTCAAATATAAGCCAAAAAAATTATGTCTGCTAGGTTAAATACCAGGGGTGCAGAAAAAAATTATTCAAAAGTGAAATGTGATTGTTATTAAAACTCTGAATGTGTAAAAAAAAATTTAAGAATAGATTTTCAGGCCATAGCTGTACTTACTTGTGTCAGCAGCCAAAATAGCTTATAGCTCTGTAGCCTGTAGCCTGTTTTGAAAATATTTTATTATCATTTTTATACCAAATAATGTTACAATATATCGCTCGAGTACGAGCAGAGATCCGCCACCACAAGCCCCGTGGTTAGACAGGTTAGTTTTACCCTACTGATGATGTGTTGTTGCAATAGTAATCCTCATGCAGAAAACCTCCAGAAGTGTGCAAGCCAACCTTTATCACACTTGGCAACAAGTTGAATACCACTGGTTTACTTCTTTCCCCAGAAAGGCAACGTGCTGTTGTTGAACTCAGCTTTTTTTTTGGTACATTGTGGAAATAAAATAAAGAAAAACTGTCAAATAATAGAGTGAAAAGGCTAAAATGTTGACATTGATAATTAATAAAAACACTAAGATTTGTCCTTGAAAATATTTTTGTCTTCTTATAAGCCTATTTCATTACAAATGACATGATAATGTCAAACTACCACTATATTGAAAGAATATTATTAACAATACTGTTTGCTTTATATACTTGAAGTCTTCACGTGAAGCCTCTTTGCTCTTCTTTTTAGAATGTAAAAATAGCTGACTATTGTTGTTAATTAATTTCCATATTTACAGTATAAGCACAGTATTCTTTGTTTTTGATATACAAAGAACACTAATGATTAATTTCAATGTATAGTTACCGTTTGGCAGCTGATACAGCAATTTAAATTCCGTGCAAAAAGATGTTAAAGCACAGTGATCTTAAGTACTTGACACTTTGAAACACTTTTCAATAAGTAGTACATTTAAAAGTTCAGGTTTAATTTTTTAAATTTTTATCGTGGTATCCAATAAGTATCCTGAATCATGGAAATTCATAGGTATCGATATTGACTTCTGAAATTCTGGTATACTGACAACCCTAAATCAGCTTAGATTAAAATAAATGCACAAAAATTGAATCCAAGTAATCATACACTACCGTTCAAAAGTTTGGGGTCACCCAAACAATTTTGTGGAAAAGCCTTCATTTCTAAGAACAAGAATATACTGTCGAGTTTAAGATGAAAGTTCTCTTTTTCTGGCCATTTTGAGCGTTTAATTGACCCCACAAATGTGATGCTCCAGAAACTCAATCTGCTCAAAGGAAGGTCAGTTTTGTAGCTTCTGTAACGAGCTAAACTGTTTTCAGATGTGTGAACATGATTGCACAAGGGTTTTCTAATCATCAATTAGCCTTCTGAGCCAATGAGAAAACACATTGTACCACTAGAACACTGGAGTGATAGTTGCTGGAAATGGGCCTCTATACACCTATGTAGATATTGCACCAAAAACCAGACATTTGCAGCTAGAATAGTCATTTACCACATTAGCAATGTATAGAGTGTATTTCTTTAAAGTTAAGACTTGTTTAAAGTTATCTTCATTGAAAAGTACAGTGCTTTTCCTTCAAAAATAAGGACATTTCAATGTGACCCCAAACTTTTGAACGGTAGTGTACATTATACAACCCTTATGATGATGAAGGTATTTTGTAGTGGATAATTGAAGTGAACTCCAGTAAACTATAAAGATAAATTAAGTTGCATATGTGCACGTTCTTGTTTAGTACATTTTTTTTGTGTTAAGTATAGTAATTTTTTTTGTTACATACATACTATACCTGTTTTTTTATAGCTATATTTTTTCTCTGACCTATATATTCATTAACATTTTCATGTACTTTGTTCCTGCAAATCTTTAACGCATAGTTTTTTAAAATCTTATCTGCTCTTGTTTTAGGTATCAAATCAAATGTGGGAAGCAGTCCCTTCATCAAGTGTGCGACTCAGTTCCCTCTTATCCTGTGGCACCCGTATGCTCGTCATCATTACTTCTGTGTGCTGACTGAGAAGGAGCAGCAGAAATGGCATGCTGTTTTGCAGGACTGTGTCCGACACTGTAACAATGGTAAGAATATGAAGTATACTTTTTTTGTACAATGCACACTACACGAGGCGCAGTAGTCACAGAGCAAAGTTCCATGGAACAGTTGATAAATTAAGGGCATGATTGGGCAGCTTTCAGAACTTACTCCACGTGACAAAACTCAGATGTTCCAAAACCTAACGCTGTCAGCTGGTTTATGCATTGGTTATTTTTAGAAACTGCTATTTTTACTTGCTTCTAAAAACTTTTTTTGAAAGAGCGCCATTGCTGCGCACAATCGAACGTTACCTAAATGGATCAAAGTTACAGGGTATTGTTGAAATTATAGCAAAGCTAGTGCAGAAATTACAAATATAAGAAAAAAACGGTCAGAAACGTTTGAAAACTGAGTTTTTTTTAATTTGATAATTATATTTATTGTAGAATGACCTGCTAGCAGCTCCTTAAAGGGGAACTGCACTTTTTTTGGGAATTTTGCCTATAGTTCACAGTCATTATGAAAGACATGATGACATTTTTCACCCTGTCTCTTAATATAATCTAAATCGAGTATTGGTGGGAACTGGAATCGAAACGAGGAACCAGATGCTGAAACGGAATCGTCCAAATTCAAACTTTACCCTTTTAAAGTATAATTATCTGTATGGCAGATTGCCAGTTCCAAATGGATCTGATCTGTAGGGACCAAATGTGTTTCAGAGCAGTGTTTATCATGCATGGGTGTAAGTTATGCTCGTAAGAACTTAGCCTGGTAAAGGGAATTTCCCTCTAATTATGGTCCATTTTTGCCCTGTTGGAATGCATGCCTTAAACTCCTATGCATGTATTGGAAGTGTTAGACTTGTAAGGTTTAATGATTGGACAAGTTATTGTCTGAGCCGTTTCTTGTCATTTCTGGTGTTTGAGATCTCTTGTCTTAGAAGTAGTCGGACTGCATCGGCTCGGGAGACTCGGAGCAAGTCAACTAGAAAGTTGTCCTGTTCCCGAAGGGACTGTCAACATAAGCACAGTTGTTGGGATCAAAATGTTCAACATCTTTGCTTTGAAGACTTCTAGGTGTTGTCAAGCTGCAGTCCATACTTGAACAACAACTTACTTTATTTTTATCGTCACTTTGCCAAACAAAACAAACTTTCTCTAGCTACTTTTTCCACTGTTTTCTCTCTTGTATTTGTCAGTAATTACAGTGTACGCAAAAACCCACAAATAAATCCACCCTTTTTGTTTTATTATGGGAAGTGGCAGAAAGATTTTTTCCTCCCATAGGGGGAGGTTTAAAAATGTAACAGTGTTGAGCAAAGTATTAAAAAAATAATTAATAAGTTGCATTTACTAGTTACTTTCCCAAAAGAGTGATTTATTTCTAAACAAACATACTCTTTCATAAATGTAATTCCTTACCAGCAGGGCTTTCTTCAAATAGTTGGAGTCGACGATTCAATTCGGAGTAGTCTGGTTCGACTAGTCTTATAGTGTATTGATATTCTTGGGCTGGGCGCTTACATGATCGTGATAGTTTATCGCGGTTAATTTGAGTTCGATCACGGAGATCAGCTGTTAGCATTTTTACCTTGATCAAACATGGTGGAAAAGTCTATTCGAAGTTACCACAGTAGTAAATAGTAGGGAAGCAACGATGGTTGGTATAAATATGCATGGAACAATCCACCTTTCTCATCGGTCTTAGCCCGCTAGCTCTTGGGCATATTCCTCTTAAATATTGTTCACAAATCTGTCTAAATCTGTGTTAGTGAGCATTTCTTTTTTGCCAAGATAATCCATCCCACCTCACAGGTGTGGCATATCAAGATGCTGATTAAACAGCATGATTATTGCACTGGTATGCCTTCGGCTGCCCACAATAAAAGGCCACTCTGAAATGTGCAGTTTTATTACACAGCACAATTCCACAGATGTCGCAAGTTTTGAGGGAGCGTGCAGTTGGCATGCTGACGAGAGGAATGTCCACCAGAGCTGTGGCTCGTGAACTGAATGTTAATTTCTCTACCATAAGCCGCTTCCAAAGGCGTTTCAGAGAATTTGGCAGTACATCCAATCGCCCTCAAAACCGCAGACCACGTGTAACCACACCAGCCCAGGACCTCCACATCCAGCAGGTGTACCTCCATGAGCGTCTGAGACCATCCACCCGGACAGCTGCTGCAGCAATTGGTTTGCATAACCAAATCATTTCTGCACAAAATCTGAGAAACCGTCTCAGGGAAGCTCATCTGCATGCTCGTCATTTTCATCAGGGTCTCCGTCGTCGTAACTGACTTGAGTGGGTAAATGCTCACATTCCATGGCGTCTGGCACGCTGAAGAGGTGTTCTCTTCACGGGTGAATTCTGGTTTTTACTGTTCAGGGCAGATGGCAGACAGCATGGGTGCTGTCATGTGGGAGAGCGGTTTACTGATGTCAACGTTGTGAATCGGGTCGCCAAAGTTGAGGATAGGGTTATGGTATGGGCAGGTGTATCTTATGGACAACGAGCGCTAGTGCATTTTATTGATGGCATTTTGAATGCACAGAGATACCGTGACGAGATCCTGATTCCCATTGTTGTGCCATTCACCCGAGACCATCACCTCATGTTGCAGCATGACAATGCACGGCCTCATGTTGCAAGGATCTGTACACAATTCCTATAAGATGAAAACCTCCCAGTTCTTGCATGGCCAGCATATTCACCAGACATTGAGCATGTTTGAGATGCTGTGGAACGGCATATACGACAGCGCGTTCCAGTTCTTGCCAATATCCAACAACTTTGCACAGCCATTGAAGAGGAGTGGACCAACATTCCACAGGTCACAATCAAGAACCTGGTCAACTCTATGCGAAGGAGATGTGTTGCACTGCGTGAGGCAATGGTGGTCACACCAGATACTGACTGCTTTTCTGACCCTCCAAACCCCAATAAAACTAAGCTGCACATTTCACAGTAGCAACTTATTGTGCACAACTGTGCCATAATCATGCTGTTTAATCTCCCTCTTGATATGCCACACCTGTGAGGTGGGATGGATTTCATCCATCCATTTTCCTCCGCTTATCCGAGGTTGAGCAGAGAAGCCCAGACTTCCCTCTCCCCAGCCCCTTTGTCCAGCTCCTCCCTGGGGATCCCGAGGCGTTCCCAGGCCAGCCGGGAAACATAGTCTTCCCAACGTGTCCTGGGTCTTCCCCGTGGCCTCCTACCGGTCGGACGTGCCCTAAACACCTCCCTAGGGAGTCGCTTGGGTTGCATCCTGACCAGATGCCCAAACCACCTCATCTGGCTTCTCTCGATGTGGAGGAGCAGCGGCTTTACTTTGAGCTCTTCCCGGATGACCGAGCTTCTCACCCTATCTCTAAGGGAAAGCCCCGCCACCCGGCGGAGGAAACTCATTTCGACCGCTTGTACCCGTGATCTTGTCCTTTCGGTGATAACCCAAAGCTCATGACCATAGGTGAGGATGGGAACGTAGATCGACCGGTAAATTGAGAGCTTTGCCTTCCGGCTCAGCTCCTTCTTCACCACAACGGATTGATACAGCGCCCGCATTACTAGAGACGCCGCACCGATCCGGCTGTCGATCTCACGATCCACTCTTCCCCCGCTCGTGAACAAGACTCCGAGGTACTTGAACTCCTTCACATGGGGCAAGATCTCTTCCCCAACCCAGAGATGGCACTCCACCCTTTTCCAGGCGAGAACCATGGACTCGGACTTGGAGGTGCTGATTCTCAGAGCACAGTCGCTTCACACACGGCTGCAAACCGATCCAGTGAGAGCTGAAGATGGATTATGGGATTATGTGGGATGGATTATGTTGGCAAAAAAGAAATGCTCACTATCATAGATTTAGACAGATTTGTGAAGAGAAATAGGTATTTTGTGGATGTAGTAAAAGTTTTAGATCTTTGAGTTCAACTCATGAAAAATGGGAGCAAAAACAAAAGTTTAATATTTTTGTTCTGTATATTTCACAGAGAAGAGAAAGTATTCCCAAATAGGAGACTTTTGAGAGTGTCCCCGGGCTTTGAATTCTCTTTGGCACAATCGCCAGCTATGACTCCTGCTAGCCAAAGGCCGGGCTGGAGTGTCTTTGTTTACTTAGTAGCCAGGTAACGGCGAGGCACACTTCCTGTCCCTCGCTTTTAAAGTGTACAACGTGAAAAATTGGTACTATACTGTACTTGCCCAAAAGTCCTGTATAATAAATACACCTATTAAAACAACAAAAGAAATGCTCACCGTGGAATACTTACTGTATATAAGCAAGTGCAGTAATAAGCAAACGTGTTGTAAGCTGAACTAATGAACACAAGAAAGGGTGTGTAGTGTGAGAAGAGTGTGTAGGTTGAGGTGCTCGGCAGAAAGAATGTCTTTGATCTTTCTTCATGTTGTGTGCTTGTGCCATGCTTGTGTGAACACAACACGTGACTTGGGTGATTTGAAAGATTTGAGTCTGTGGCTCCTTCTTTGGCCACTATGTGTAAAAGAAGCCATTTGTTTTGGACAGAACGTCCCTACTGTGACATTATAATTGTAACTTTGTCTGCTAACTAGATAACAAAGTTAGCCGATGTCTCTGCTGAACCATATTATAAGTAGCTTGTTTTTGTTTGGGCTGCTTGGATTGAATACAATAGTTTACAATCAGTTTCTGGTGCATTCTTGGCCAAGAAAGAATCTCAAGCTGCCTGTCACATTGTTGTCGTAAAGAAGGTTTCAATGGCGGGGTCTAGACTCAGAGCTATAACTTCTGTAGAAAAAAAAAGAGTGGAAAGAAAGCGCACAATGGGGGTACTGAGATGTTTGGTAATTAGGTAATGTCGTGAATCATCAGCTGGACATCAGCAGAGCGTAGAGTCGGGTCAACTCAAGTTCAGAATTCTTGATAGACAGCATTTCATTAGTTCTAAGAAGTGTGCTGTGATCGTTTAACGTGATCTAACATTAGTGCATCAATATGAAAAAGACCACTTCAGAAACCGAATACACAGAATTTAGATTTTTATTGATATAATTCTACCTATGCTGCTGTGTGCCATTCTAGTTTAAAGTTGTGCTTTATTTTAGGCTGTGCGGCATAGATATGTTATAAATATGGCCGACGATAGAGATGTTATTTAAAGTTAAAGTTAAAGTACCACTGATAGTCACACACACACTAGGTGTGGTGAAATTACCCTCAGCATTTGACCCGCACCCTTGTTCCACCCCCTGGGAGGTGAGGGGAGCAGTGAGCAGTAGCGGTGGCCACGCTCAGGAATAATTTCTGTAATTTAACCCCTAATTCCAACCCTTGATGCTTAGTGCCAAGCAGGGAGGTAACGGGTCCCATTTTTATAGTCTTTGGTATGACTCGGCCGGGGTTTGAACTAACGACCTACCGATCTCAGGGCTTAGTTCCCTGATCAAGAATCGAAGCCGGGCCGCGGCGGTGAGAGCGCCGAATCCTAACCACTAGACCACCAGGGATTTCTCATTATAATGCATGTTGATGACACATTCTGGCTGTGTCACGCATATTTTTTTTTAGCAAAAAGCATTAAGGGTCCTCAATGGAGTGTAACATCCTCACTAACTTGCTATTGAGTGCGGCTCATGTCCCTCCACATTGCAAAGCTACTTCTAAGTCATTAATTCGCGAATGCATTGCGACAAATAAAGTAAGTTTCTCACAAGTCACTGGAGGACTCAATGAATAGCTTAACATGCTACACTATACACCGTAGGGGGTACCGTAGGAGGGTAACAGCTATGCTAACCGCTAAGCTAGAGCTAAGGGCTGGGGTTAATTTAGAGCCAAGTGGTTTTTGCTTATGTATTTATTTTGCACTCTAGTACTGACTTTATTTTGCTCAAAATATTGAATGTAATAAAAGGGATGTGAATCCTACAACTCAGAATTCAAATTGATTCCAATTCTTGGGATGACGTTTCAATTTAACACAATTCTGGATTCTCGCAATATATGTATTATTTGGTGTGTAAATTATAACCTTTTCAAAACAGGTTAAAGGTTGCAAGTTACAGTGCCTGTGTTTTTAAAAGGTGTACATCTTTATTGTTTTACAGTTCTCTTTTATGTATTTTAAATGTATGTCTTAACGTATTACTTTTTTGAAACTGCTCTGTGACATGTGCTGTTGACCTCTTGGCCAGGTCACCCTTGTGAAAGAGATTTTGATCTCAATGGGTTTCTTATCTGGTTAAATAAAGGTTCTAAGGGCTCCTTTTAGCTGCTGACCTTTGACGTGGAGATGGCCTGAAAATTTTATTTTTAAAACTTTATTTTTTTGAATCTATTTAGAATTGTAATCACTATTTGGATATGACTCAATTTAATTGATATTGTTACGTCATCTTGTGTTTTGGTGTAATTATAATTAAGAATTTTTTTTTGTAATATTTAGTGAAATTTGAAGTATTAGTAATAGCATTGGTATTGCCACTGTAGCAACTTTTTATTGAATCGTTACCCAATTTACCAATGTATATTACCCAAAACTAATGTAACTTTTTGAAAAAAACAGAAGAAGCGTTTATTACATTTTACAGAATTGAAGATACCATACCGATAGAACCGTTTTACAACAGAAAGTAACCAACTATTAACAAGTAGATTAATAATAGTTTTGAGAAAATAATGCAACCGAAAATTATGCCAAATTAGAAGCCTTTATTACCCGTTTCGAAATGGTTCTATTATCGTTTATATACCAAATAATATATCGTGATCTATATCATTATTGAAAGAGGTTGCAAAATGTATATCGCAATTTAAAAATTAGTGCTTCAATTGTGATTCACAATTATGATTTTTAATTAATTTCAAAAGTGTCTTGAGATTCTGTAACTTTTGTTAATTGAACTTTTGTTAATTTGCTTCATATAAATCATACTGACTGGATCAAGTTTCAAAGAATACTACTGTGTTTTTAACGTCACGCTGTCATTTTTGCTGAGCAAATTAAATTTGGGTGGCACCCAAAGCTGTCTGCTGAATGATCCATTGTGGCGTGCATTGTTGGCTTGCTTCCAGAACTTCATACCCTGCGCAAAGTGTTGACGGTTTATTACAGTAGTTCAATAAGTTCAATGAAATGTTAATTTTATGGAGTAAGAGCCAGTTCAAAGTTAGTGTATATGAACATGTTAGTTAGCATTTACCAAAATATTGCCAAAATATTGCCATGGTGTAATTAAACTCTCTAATAATGACATAAAACACCTTTTTAAAGTAAAACACACTTTTTCTGGCAAAATGGAAACCAGGAAATTTTGACAATGGCTAACTGTGGAATTGATTCCGTTCTACATTGTGTTGTGGCATTTATCTAAACTGTAGAATTTTTTTTTTCCCATATTCAACAAATAGTGTTAAAATGAATTCCAATTTGCAACCTTGACTTTCCCCTTCCCCCTTTACCATTAGCCCTCATCCCTTGAAACAGAAGGCCAAGAGGTAAAGGTAGAATTCAGGACCTAACTCGTTTCAAGCTAAGTCATTATACTACAATGCACTTCGTTACAATTATTACAGATAATACGCTATAAAAAGCTAGCGTTACAGTGTTCAGAAGCTACAATATGTAGTTTGCTAGGTCGACATGATGCGATTTCAAAATAAATAACAATAAAAAACATTCTAAACATGGTTAAAGTACATTTTGAAAGTAGATTAGCTGTCTAGTCATTCATGTAGAAAATTGTAGTGAAGTCTGTTTGCTGCTAGTCGGACGCCATAGTTTACTTTAGCTATAGCTGCTGGCTCATATAAAGAGCAATTTTGAGAAAGAAAAAAACTATTGCTTTGCGATTGAACAATATATATCGTAGTAAGACATAAATAAATCTATATTACTATATAACTCTCTATTGTTTAGATCAGTGTTTTTCAACCACTGTGCCGTGAGATACAGTCTGGTGTGCCGTGGGAGATTATGTAATTTCACCTAATTGGGTTAAAAATATTTTTTGCAAACCAGTAATTATAATCCGCAAATGTGCCGTTGCTGAGTGTCGGTGCTGTCTAGAGCTCTGCAGAGTAACCGTGTAATACTCTTCCATATCAGTAGGTGGCAGCAGTTAGCTAATTGGTTTGCATGGTTTGTCGTGATCACAATATGCGGGAGGCAGCGTGCAGGTAAAAAGGTATCTAACACTTAAACCAAAAATAACCACAAGGCTAGTGCCCCTAAGAAAAGTGATTGAAGCTTAGGGACGGCTATGCAAAACGAAACTAAAACTGAACTGGCTGCAAAATAAACAAAAACAGAATGCTGGACGACAGCAAAGACTTACAGCGTGTAGAGCAAGTACAGCCATACATGACATGACAATCAACAATGTCCCCACAAAGAAGGATAGCCCCCGCACAACTTAAATAGTCTTGATTGCGAAAACAAAGCCGGTGCGGGGAATAGCGCTCAAGGAAGACATGAAACTGCTACAGGAAAATACCAACAAAAGAGGAAAAGCCACCAAAATAGGAGCACAAGACAATAACTAAAACACTACACACAGGAAAACACCAAAAAAAACTAAAGTCACAGCGTGATGTGATAGGTCGTGACAGTACACCTACTTTGAGACAAGAGCTATTGTGATAGTTGGTTATGGTTTGAATTCATATCCAACAATTGCGAGAACGACTTTTTATTGTCAATATCGGCTACTGAGTTTCATTTTTTTATGTTTGCTGCTGGTGGTGTGCCTCAGAATTTTTTCTATGAAAAAAATGTGCCTTGGCTCAGAAAAGGTTGAAAAACACTGGTTCAGATAGTAATTTTAACATCTGGGCTGCAGCTAATGTAACAACAATCCTACATTGCAGTAGCATTTTACGTCACTTCAAAAATGCTTTGATTATTGCCCTTTCTCCTTGTCTCTGGTTCAAATCTTAGGCCATCTGAAAAGTCTTAAGTTCTTTTTTTTTTTTGTCATCCTTTTCAAGTATTCGGTTAACAACAAATCAGTAATGAAAAATGGGAAACGTGTCGCAAAGGGACAGCCATATGTTCTGCCTTACAAAGTGTGAAAATGCTGTAATGAGATTATGATCAGGCATCTGCATGTTTTACTGCAGTTATTACTTAGTTTATTTGGGTTAGTGATGTTACAATGATGTTAACATAAACTTCTTCAGTCTGGTTAGTCTGTGTTTATTGCCGCCTACATAAACATATCCAGGAACATCGTTCATTAGTCTACATTATAAATTACTATAATATGTTACTGTTCTGTAATATGTTAGATGTGTTTAGCTATTGACATTGTGTTTTTTTTGTTGGTTTATTGCAACTGCTGCACTTTTATCAACTTGGCAAATTAAGTGTACAATGAGGGTTGAATAATTTTGAGTGCAACTGTAAAGGCTGTGCAGAAACACTTTAATTGTTCATGACTTCCTTAATTGGAGCTGTTATATGACCAAATTGTAATGGCTTTTGAAACGTGTTTAATTATGTTTATATCAAGCACACTTGTCTTTTTATTCATACCCTTGTTGAAAATTTAGTCAAAATTATTTGTTTTTATTTAGTGAAATAATGGCCCCAGCGTGTGAATGTTTGTCTGTCTATCTGTGTTGGCCCTGCGATGAGGTGGCGACTTGTCCAGTGTGTACCCTGCCTTCCAGCTCGTAACCTGAAAAACCCGTAAGCTGTAACTGTATATGTTAAAATAAATCAAAATGCTGTTAGTCCTTTTATTTTGAAGACCCAACTTTTTCACACTCCCAATTTTTTAGCTAATTTTGGCAACTGCATACCAATCATTAAAACAACTTACTTGGGTTTTAGTCCACAAATGTTCAAAATGGTTAAAGTCAGGAATTTGGGGAAATCATTTCAAAGCTCAAATTGATACATTTTATCTGTCCCAAAACCAGTTTTGATGTGAGTTGGGCTCTTTATCAGCATTCATGTGCAGTAGAAGGGGATGCACAAATCCTAGAGGATGCATGGCTGGACAAAAAAGCCCCTGAGCATAATGCTACAATTTACCACATTTCTACAGTGTTCTTCGGTTGGAAACTGTACAACTGACTCCTCCAACATTCTTCTTTGTCATTATTATAGCTCAATCTCAGTCTGGTTTTACCACCACCACATCTGACAGACAATTGATTGAACAGATGATCTTGGAATTCGCATTTGTTAAATAGCGGCTCCCAACTTGTGTAACTTATTATTCTGAGTATTGGTCGATCAAATGAGTGATATCAAATATACTTAAGAGACAGTATCAGTTGCAGTCAGTCATCATTAACAAGAAGTTAATAGGGCTTGTCAAGTTAAGACATTCTATAACCTCCCGCACCATTTAATATGAGATTTACCATGAAGGCATCATTGTGATCGTGTGAGTTAGAGAAAATCCAAAATAAATTAGTATTACGTTTTACAAAACCCAAAATCAGTGAAGTTGGCACGTTGTGTAAATCGTACATAAAAACAAAATACAATGATTTGCAAATCCTTTTCAACCTATATTCAATCTAATACACTGCAAAGACAAGATACTTAACGTTGGAACTGGTAAACTTTGGTATTTTTTGCAAATGTTAGCTCATTTGGAAATTGATGCCTGCAACATGTTTCAAAAAAGCTGGCACAAATGGCAAACAAGACTGAAAAAGTTGAGGAATGCTCATCGAACACTTATTTGGAACATCCCACAGGTGAACAGGCTAATTGGGAACAGGTGGGTGCCATGATTGGGTATAAAAGCAGCTTCCATGAAACGCTCAGTCATTCACAAACAAGCATGGGGCGAGGGTCACCACTTTGTGAACAAATGCGTGAGCAAATTGTCGAACAGTTTAAGAACAACATTTCTCAACCAGCTATTGCAAGGAATTTAGGGATTTCACCCTCTACGGTCTGTAATATCATCAAAAGGTTCAGAGAATCTGGAAAAATCACTGCACGTAAGCGGCAATACGATCCCTCAGGCGGTACTACATCAAAAACCGACATCGGTGTGTAAAGGATATCACCACATGGACTCAGGAACACTTCAGAAAACCATTGTCAGTAACTACAGTTTGTCTCTACATCTGTAAGTGCAAGTTAAAACTCTACTATGCAAAGCAAAAGCAAAAGCCATTTATCAACAACACCCAGAAACGCCGCCGCTTCCCTGGGCCCTGAAAAGCTTCAAAAATTGGTCTCAGTTCCCAAACATTTACTGAGTGTTGTTAAAAGGAAAGGCGACGTAACACAGTGGTAAAAATGCCCTTGTGACAACTTTTTTGCAATGTGTTGCTGCCATTAAATTTTAGGTTAATGATTATTTGCAAAAAAAAAAAATGTGTTTCTCAGTTTGAACATTCAATATCTTGTCTTTGCAGTGTATTCAATTGAAAATAAGTTGAAAAGGATTTGCAAATCATTGTATTTTGTTTTTATTTATGGTTTACTCAACATGCCAACTTCACTGGTTTTGGGTTTTGTAAATCACTGTAGATTCAAGTTGTATGATCATTCAAAGAGGTCTTCAAAAAATCCCCAAATTACTTGACATTTGAGCCCAGGATGAAATATGTCAACTTTTAAACAACTGTACATACACTACTTTGCAATTTTTGTCGCTTTGATAAGCCATCCTGTCGAAACACAACAACAAATTATTCCTGAACGAACACACAAAATGTTTTAATTACTAATTCATAAAATCATTGATTTGAATTAGCAGCATGTCAGTAAAGACAGTACACATGTCGGTAATAACCATGAGATTCATTTAGAAAGCCAAAAGTTGCTGATATTAGGGCTGCAACTAATAAGTCGATTAAAGCTTCAGTCTATATTATTTTGCTTCGATTAATTGTTTCATTAGTGTTGTTAATAAAAATGTATCAAATTTGGGCCGCAGAGTGTCCACAACTTTAAATATGTGGACATAGTTTCGGCACGGCTGCTGCAATAGAGTACACATGAGAGCAGTGGTGTGTGGGTACAGTGATCTGTGTGACAACAAACTTTTTTTTTTTTTATGCACACATGTTAAAAGTTGATGCGCATGTAATTGAAGTATAATAATCAAGGTTATGGCAAGCAGAAAATGTGTTGTTTATTTAAACTATTTTCCCTAAAATACGCATTGAGGCGATAAAGTGCGTTTTATCCGATTCCTCGATTCATCAAATGATCACGTTATTCGATTACTAAAACAAATCGATAGCTGCAGTCCTAATAAGCAAAAAATATAGGTCATTTAAAATCTGTGGATCAGTTCTTTATAATAATCCGATTAATTGTATTGGTTTGTGACTATGGGAGGGACAAACTCTGCAAGTGATCCCAAACTTTTCAACATATGTTAAGTAGCCCCTTGTTTATCGTCATTAATTGGTTCTCGGCCTGACCGGGTAAATGAATACCCGCGAAGTAGGAATTATTCACTATAAATCTAATATTTTCACAGCTGGAGCAAAAAAAACTGCTTATGACGTTCTAAATACTGTTTTTAGTATTATGAGAGCCCTCTTGACATGAAATAACATGCATTAAGTCACCTTTACAATCCTTTATTCCAATATAGTAATGTTGCCTGAAGCTGAGCCAATCATTGGCCATGATACTGAAGAGGTCTGATTGGTGTGATCTCATCTGCTGGCCTATACTACTGTTGATATTTTTAGTTTATTTAGCCATTTTCGTGCTTGAAAATGCTTAATTTAGGCCAAAAATGCATAGCATATGCTTTGAGAAATATGTTTTAAATCTGTGATCTAGTAAAGCTGCAGTGTTTAAAGTGTTTATGTTTAAAATTCGTCCGAAAGCATTACAAAACAAGTTTCCCCTGTAGGTGCATATCATTTGCCAAGACCAGACCCAGGGGGTAAATCAGTTGGAAGAACAAGTCAGGCTTACATTTTGGCTATAAAACAAAACCAGCTCCTGCTTGTATCCAGCTTTGTTTGCCTTTTACTTCTTAACATGACCTGTTTGGGCACGCTTAGTTAGTCCATGCTGTACATTCCATCTTCAAGGTTGGGCTTCAAGTACATGTTACAAGGAATTGAGGCTGTGTTTGTGTTTTGCTGCAACTGGCATGCAGAGGTTAATTGCATCATGGTGCACTGATGACATTCATGCTTTTGGCTTTTGTCGAACACGCCCAGTGTCACCTCTGTCCTGTGGCTTTTTGAGTAAAACCAGACCCAGCGAATGCTTACATCCGAGGGTCATTACATGGCTTGACTGACACCACACATGCACAAAGTGCAGTCCTTTTAAAGGAGACATTATAAGAGTATTTCACAGATTAAAACTTTTTGAATGAGCTTAATAAAATGTACAGTGGAATCTGGATTTACTGACTTAATTGGTTCTTGAACATGGTTCGTAGAAAAAGCTTGTTTAAAAAGCTGTTCTTTCTCGTGCTGAATGACATCTAGAGCACCAGATAGTTTGACATGTCTGGGAACGCGACCAACGGATAATCCTTGAGATCACTTGACAACTCATTTTTTAAATAAGAAATAGCGTTAGATTTCATTGCATAGTTCGCATTTTTTGCTTGTATCTGCTTTTAGTGGTAAGATCTAGGCCCCTTGCGTTCCCAGATAGTTTGCGGCACAGTGGCCAGCAATGTTGGTTTGGTGGCCTACCACTTCCTCTCTTCCGCTCAAAAGTCACTTGATTGAATACAACCTATTGTCAGACATGATGTGCAGGCCCTTGAATCCAGCGAGTGACTGAGGGCAATGGTGAATCGTCAGCCAAGGAACTAGACATGACAGCATAACATCATGTGAGGGCGTTCTCCTGTAAAGTGGTGGCATTGTTATGTCATAATCCACAGAAAATCTAAAGACATATTTTGCGACATAGGCAGCTAACATAAAAAAGTGCAGTGGTTAGCGCTCATGCCTCAAAACGAGAAGGTATTTGCTTCGATTCCCGGGTTCTGGGTTTTTCTGTGTGGAGTTTGCATGTTCTCCCCTTGACTGCGTGGGTTTTCTCCAAGTACTCGGATACTTTCATTACATGTTTTGACTACAATGACGATAAAGTTTCCTTACATGCGCACATCTTTCTTCCGGTGCCTAACAATCTGAAGAAAATAAAAAAGGGAATGGGTGAATTTTTTTAGTTGCAGTGCTGCAATACAGGTTAACAAGGAGCCTTTTATTTTGAATTAATTTTAAAGCTTACTTTGCACTGACCAGAAAGTCAATGTGTGCACGTTTAAATGCTGCATAATTAGACAGTAGTTAGCAATACTACAACTCATAAACAGACACATTTTTTATAAAATGGTCCCTTTAGGTGTCAGATTTAGGTTGACAAAAGTGTGCTGATGTTGGTACTTTAAAATAATTAAAAAACGTAGTGAAACAATCAATCAATGTTTACTTATATAGCCCTAAATCACGAGTGTCTCAAAGGGCTACACAAGCCACAACGACATCAGATCCCACATCAGGGCAAGAAAAAACTGGATGAGTGGTTCGACATTGACTGGTTGTCACCAGAAACAGGGTTCCACTTAACATGAG
Source organism: Entelurus aequoreus (assembly GCF_033978785.1). NCBI lineage: Eukaryota > Metazoa > Chordata > Actinopteri > Syngnathiformes > Syngnathidae > Entelurus > Entelurus aequoreus. The sequence goes on along the minus strand of NC_084751.1, from coordinate 33,999,371 downwards.
TTGTGCTCTACTTTGCTCATTCTGTATGAGAGGAAATACTGAGTTTAGCAAATGTGTTCATAACGTCAACTGTTTGAGATCATTGTCATGGCAAACCACATTTCTGACATTCCAGTAACTTCTTCGAAGCTGACAATTTTGTCATTCCTCTTTGTGCATGCTGCATAACTTATGACACCTGACACAACTTGACATAGACCCAATTCCAAAGTAAATCCATCTTTAAACAGATTTGTAAGCTTAGTTTTACTTAGGCTACATACACACTGCAGGGTATGATGCCTAATTCGGATTTTTTGATACATTTTATATAGCTGTTTACATTACCAAAGCATTTTTATTCCTAATGTGAACGGAATAGGTACCGCATGCGCAAAATTATGTCAGGACATCACACCTGCTGCAGTGTTTATGGAAGTAAAAATGGCACCATGTATAGTAAATTTTATTTTGCGACCGTCTATATTGGCAAATAATTATAACGAAGTATTAGTCTGATGAACGTGACCCGGTAGTTCAGACTGCGGATTTATATCCACATATAAAAGAGGAGTGGGTCGGATCTGAAAAAAATCTGTATTGTACTGGTCACATTGACATGTCACATATGGGCAAAAAAATCGGAATCAACCTGCAGTGTGAACATAACCTTATCTATCACTTTAGGTCGGGGGTCAGCAACCCCCGGCTTAAGTGTCGCCCTAGTGGCTCCCTGGAGCATTTTTAAAGAAGGATTGGAAATGGAAAAAGATGGAGGACAAATTTTTGTTTTTGTTTTAGTATGTTTTTTGTTTGAGGACAAACAGGACACATACCTTCCCAATTGTTAGAAAGCCCACTGTTTAATATGTTTTGTGTGTATGCTTCACTGATGACAGTATTTGGTGAACATCGTTTTGTCCTACTAATTTCGAGGGTTCTTGAACTCACCATAGTGTGGACTGTGACGCAACAGTTTGTTTACATGTAAAATTTTCCACTCCTTCTTTGTCTCATTTTGTCCACCAAAAGTTTTATGCTGTGCATGAATGCACAAAGGTGTGCTTTGTTGATGTTATTGACTTGTTGGAGTGCTAATCAGGCATATTTGATCAGTGCATGACAGCAAGCTAATCAATGCTAACATGCTATTTAGCCTAGCTGTATGTACATATTGCATCAATATGCCTCGTTTGTAGGTATATTTGAGCTCATTTAATATCCTTTACTTTTATCCTCTTTGTATATAATTTATATTTGCATGTCTCATGACACATTATCTGTATGTATTATTAGCTGTATTTCTGATTGGCCTGGCATTTTGTGTGCCATGTTGTTCCAGACCACAGCAAACATTACCTAGCTTGCCAAAGATTGTAATAAATCTATTAAAAGAAGACAGCCTGCCGTTTCCTTTAACTTGGACACACACATCTATACCTTTGGCCATTAAAAGCCAGTAATTTACAGGAGTTATCTAACAGTTACTAATGGTTTCCAATGTTGTGAAAATGTATAGAATAAATATAAAGTTTCAACATTTCTGCCAACGAAGATTTGCTTCAGCCTGCGACACATAGTCATTTTGATAGTAGGCTAATACAGCTAATATAGACACTTACGTCATGTGTTGCCTTCATTATAACCCTTATGTACGGCTTTTAATTTTTTGCGGCTCCAGATAGATTAGTTTTTTGTATTTTTGGTCCAATATGGCTCTTTCAACATTTTGGGTTGCCAACCCCTGCTCTAGGTGAATCAATCAATCAATCTTTATTTTTAAAGCGTTTTTCATACGTAAAATAAATGCAACACCTTCCATCCGAATGTAGCCGAGATAGGTTCTAAAACCCCCCGTGACTCTTGAGAGGTACAAGCGGTAGAAAATGGATGGATGGACGGACTTGTTGACCAGAGAACGAATATTTAAAAGTGCCATGTTAATAGTGATCGGTGTATTTGTGACTGTAACTGATGGGTAGTGATGTTTTGGAAGTTGTTTAAGGTTATTGATATTAACATTGTTGTGTGAATGTGATCTGTATTGTTCTCTACTAGTGATGATGGTGGGAATGAATCAATTGTTTGTTGAAAAATAAGAGTCCAAGTCCATTATTGTGTATATTGCTGTTAAAAATAAAACCATAGGAGCTAGGACTAGCGGGACATCAGGGTATAGGGGCATGCTGCAAGCCATACGCCAGGTTGGCAGGTAAGAGTCGGCTGCCCTGCATGTGAAGGTGAAGCACATCATTCCCAAAAAGATGTCTCCTCTCTCAGAATGCATCAAAATTGTCAATAAAAGCCTTGTTGTGGGAGGCACAGGTGGATGCAAGCTAAGTATTGAGGCTAAATAGTCTAGTGAAGCGACCTATTCCTCTGCTGCAAGTAAGGGTGGGGCCAGAGATAGAAACACTCAAACCTGTATGTATAAAAGAGTTAAAAAGAGCAATAATATCACGCTTGAGCAGCTCCGACAGTTGCGAGTGTCATTGGTACCTGCGTGGTTGATTACTGTATTTTCCGGACCATACGGCGCACCGGATTATAAAGCGACCTGCCGATAAATGGTCTATTTTCGATCTTTTTTCATATATTAGGTGCACCGGATTATAAGGCGCATTAAAGGCCTACTGAAATGAAATTTTCTTATTTAAACGGGGATAACAGGTTCATTCTATGTGTCATACTTGATCATTTCGCGATATTGCCATATTTTTGCTGAAAGGATTTAGTAGAGAACATCGACGATAAAGTTCGCAACTTTTGGTCGCTGATAAAAAAGCCTTGCCTGTACCGGAAGTAGCGTGACGTCACAGGTTGTGGAGCGCCTCACATCTGCACATTGTTTACAATCATGGCCAGCAGCAGCGAGAGCAATTCGGACAGAGAAAGCGACGATTACCCCATTAATTTGAGCGAGGATGAAAGATTCGTGGATGAGGAAAGTGAGAGTGAAGGATTAGAGGGCAGTGGAAGCGATTCAGATAGGGAAGATGCTGTGAGAGGCGGGTGGGACCTGATATTCAGCTGGGAATGACTAAAACAGTAAATAAACACAAGACATATATATACTCTGTTAGCCACAACACAACCAGGCTTATATTTAATATGCCACAAATTAATCCGCATAACAAACACCTCCCCCCTCCCGTCCATGTAACCCACCAATACAACTCAAACACCCGCACAGTACACTCAATCCCACAGCTCAAAGTACCGTTCACCTCCGTAAAGTTCATACAGCACATATATTTCCCCAAAGTTACGTACGTGACATGCACATAGCGGCACGCACGTACGGGCAAGCGGTTAAATGTTTGGAAGCCAAAGCTGTACTCACGGTAGCGTGTCTGCTATCCAACTCAAAATCCTCCTGGTTGTGTTGCTGTAGCCAGCCGCTAATACACCGATCCCACCTACAGCTTTCTTCTTTGCTGTCTTCATTGTTCATTAAACAAATTGCAAAAGATTCACCAACACGGATGTCCAGAATACTGTGGAATTTTGCGATGAAAACAGACGACTTAATAGCTGGCCACAATGGTGTCCCAATATGTCCGCACAATCCGTGACGTCACGCGCAAACGTCATCATACCGAGACGTTTTCAGCAGGATATTTAGCGGGAAATTTAAAATTGCACTTTACTAATCTAACCCGTATTGGCATGTGTTGCAATGTTAAGATTTCATCATTGATATATAAACTATCAGACTGCGTGGTCGGTAGTAGTGGGTTTCAGAAACCTTTAAAGGAGTCTTTTTTTTTTTCTTTCTAAATTGAAAACACTTTCTTGTGGTCTACATAACATTTATTGGTGGTTCTTTTGTCAAAATGTTGCATAGATTACGGTATGTTTTACAGATCTTCTTCAAGACGCTTTCTGACAGTCGCTTACGGATGCGCCATTTTGTGGGCGGTCTTATTTACGTAGCTCCCCGTCATCTTTGTTGTAGCGGTGTAGCGTGCAAGGACGAGAGTGGAAGAAGTATCAAAAGATGAAGCTAACTGTTTTAATGACATTCAGACTTTACTTAAATCAATAACGTAGCAGCATCTCCTCATCCGGAAACAACAACAAATGTGTCCCGTGAAAAACAGTCCGACCGGAACTCTCTAATAACTAAAGTTCCTTGAGTGAATAATATAAATTCACTAGACCGTATATTTTAGCGCTTTCATGGCGAGTTTACTGACAGATATAAGTAAGAACTTTATACTACTTTATAATAGAAATGGGAACAGCGGAGGATGAATGTCCCATAACAAGAAGATAGAGAAAAAGAAGAAGCTTATCGACTACGGTGTCGGCACGGACTACAAAGACTACTGCGCAATTTTTCAAGATTCATGCAGATCCCAAATACAGATCAGCAGGTACCAGAAGTTAAGAAAAGTTGATTTTGCATAATATTGCGAAACAAAATGCCAGATAATGTCTTACCTTCTACACACACCATAATAATACTCATATGTTGAAGCACAGTACAATCCATCAAGCTGTGCGGTTTCATAGCTTACCAAAGTCGTACTAAAATATTTTGATAGATTTTTGAGCGCCGTATGTAATTTTCTATATTTTCAATGGAACATATAAAATGTTGGTGTTGTTTACTTGAGTCCTATTGCCATCATATTGCAGTCGACACGTATCTCTTATGTTTGACTGACAACTGGTCACACTTATCATTACACCATGCACCAAATAAAATTGCTTCGAGGTCGGTAAGCAAAACCAGAATTATTCCGTACATTAGGGGCACCGGGTTATAAGGCGCACTGTCGAGTTTTAAGGGGAAAAAAATATTTTAAGTGCGCCTTGTAGTCCGGAAAATACGGTATCTTGCTGACCTCTGGGTGTGAGTTGAGGATGTCTTGGATTTGTCCTGTTATGTCAGGAAAAGTGGCACCTGGGAATGACAGCGTGAGAACTTCTCTCACAGGCACGTTCCTCACTATAGAGTCCCAGATGAATAGGGTGGAGGGTGGTTGGAGGGGTTAGGGGGGCCCCCCGGTGTAGATGGTGAGCAGTGGTTCCCACATCATGGCTCCAGCGGTACGGGGGTAGTGATCCAGACCTTGAGGGTTGCTCAAGCGAGGGGAGGCCTGCACTGCAGGTTTGTTCTTCCGTGGAGTTAATCTTCCCTGGGTATGATTTAGCAGGACGATGATGCGTGACGGTAGAGGATTGTGGTGTGGACTGTGTGGGGCCCAGCGACACTGTAGGGTGATCACACCCGCCAGTAAGAGGAGGAAACTCAGCAGGGGATTAGATCCGCTTTCCGACGTTGACACGGGAGGGCGGTATATGTCGGCCGACCAAGGTCCACTTCTCCGGCTGCGATGGATTGGAGCTGACCGGTGCTTTCGGCCTAGCCCCGAGGTGAAGCCAGGGACTGCCGCCAGCGGCGGGAGCGCACGGAACACAGGCAGCGCCTGCTGCAGTAGGAGAAGAGGCCCAGGATGCAGCTGCAGCCTCATCTTGTGGGATCGGTGTGTCTGCTCGCTGGGCACTGGTGGCAATGGCCTGCATTATGCCGAGGATAATCGTGTTCTGTTGCTTTTCGGCTTTGTGAAAGGTATATAGCGCCAAAATTATCCCCTTGAGCTCGATCCCTTTCTGGCTGAGACATAAAGAGTTTTTGCATCTGGATGTGGAGTTGAGTGGAGGCATGACCCTCATCACTCGCCGTAAGCTGATCGTTAGCTTAGCATTGTGAGGGACGTGAGCTTACTTTGTGCTATGGACTCAGAATGAAACAATAAAAACATAAATTAATGGCGCAAAAAGACTGAAACGGTTTATAAAGACTAAAAACGAGGGATGTCCGATAATATCGGACTGCCGATATTATCGGCCGATAAAAGCTTTAAAATGTGATATCGGAAATTATCGGTATCGGTTTCAAAAAGTAAAATGTATGACTTTTTAAAACACCGCTGTACGGATTGGTACACGGACGTAGGGAGAATTACAGAGTGCCAATAAACCTTAAAGGCACTGCCTTTGCGTGCCGGCCCAATCACATAATATCTACGGCTTTTCACACACACAAGAGAATGCCACGCATACTTGGTCAACAGCCATACAGGTCACACTGAGGATAGCCGTATAAACAACTTTAACACTGTTACAAATATGCGCCACACTGTGAACCCACACCAAACAAGAATGACAAACACATTTCGGGAGAACATTCGCACCGTAACACAACATAAACACAACAGAACAAATACCCAGAACCCCTTGCAGCACTAACTCTTCCAGGACGCTACAATATACACCCCCCACTACTCCCTACTCATAAAACCCCGCCCACCTCAACCTCCTCATGCTCTCTCAGGGAGAGCATGTCCCAAATTCCAAGCTGCTGTTTTGAGGCATGTTAAAAAAAATGATGCACTTTGTGACTTCAATAATAAATATGGCAGTGCCATGTTGGCATTTTTTTCCATAACTTGAGTTGATTTATTTTGGAAAACCTTGTTACATTGTTTAATGCATCCAGCGGGGCATCAGAACAAAATTAGGCATAATAATGTGTTAATTCCACGACTGTATATATCAGTATCGGTTGCTATCGGAATCGGTAATTAAGAGTTGGACAATATCGGAATATCGGATATTGGCAAAAAAAGCCATTATCGGACATCTCTACTAAATACCACTTAAAACATTTTTAAAAAACACAAAAGTAGCAAATGAGTATGGTCGTTTACAGCAGCACAGCTCATGTACAGCTCACGTACAACCGTTCTTCCTCAGTTCTATTAGCACACAAACCAATCAGGGTTTACTGATCCAAACTGGACTGGAGAGAGCGGGGGCCTCATGTATTACAAATTGTGTGGATTTCTTATGTTTAAATCCAGCGGTCAGATACATAGTCATGGCCAAAAATATTGGCACCCCTGCATTTCTGTCAGATAATGCACCACTTCTCCCAGAAAATTGTTGAAATTACAAATGCTTTGCTATTCACATGTTTATTTTCTTTTGTTTGCATTGGAACAACACACACACAAAAAAAGCCTAGTCTGATATTATTTTACACAGAACTCCAAAAATGGACTGGACAAAATTATTGGCACCCTCAACTTAATATTTGGTAGCACACCCCTCGGAAAAAATAACTGAAATCAATCGTTTCCTTTGCTACTGGAATTTTGGACCACTCTTCTTTTGCAAACTGCTTCAGGTCTCTAAAATTTGAAGGGTGCCTTCTCCCAACTGCTGTTTTTAGATCTCGCCACAGATGTTTTATAGGATTTAGATCTGGACTCATTGATGGCCACTTCAGAACTCTCCAGCACTTTGTCTTAAGCACATTTTTTATGACATCCAAATCAACGTGCAATTGAGCCCACATGTTGGAGTGGCTGGCCGCTCCCTGTCTACGCCCTTATTTGAATACGCAAATCATATTTGAGTTAGCCATGCGCCTGAGATCCCACACTCTACACTATCAGAAGAAAACATAGATAATGCGCTCGCAAGATGGCAAAAATTAAGGAATTCACCAACGAGTAGCTGGGGGTGCTTCTTGCTGAAGTGAAAGAGCGCCAAAATAGACTCCTTGGCATGTTTCCAGTGAACAAAAGAGGGTTGAGTAGGATAAAGTTTGCGAGGCTATCAATGCTATGAAGTCGGAGAACAGCACACAAACAAATAAGAAATAAGTTGTACTACATTAGGAAGAAGGTGAAGAAGAAGATGGATATGACCAAAACAGGCAATCTGCTAAAAACGGCTCTACCAAAACCTTTGGACTTAAGTATGGCTTTGCACTGTTAATCATTGCTGGTAAACAATGACCTCATCAACCAGGAAGCTGGAGCCTACTGTATACAATTTGTCAACCTGTCAGTGTGAGTGTGTCCCACAAAAATTAAACAAAAGCAGGCATTTATCCCGCTGAAAAGGAAATTCACTGGCTGACCTAAATGTGCACACTTCATGTCGCCTATAAATAAAAGAACATTCAAGTGCCATAAAAGTACAGTACATTGAACTTAGTTGTAGCTCCTCCTAATTTACACGACACCGAAGCAAATAGAGAAAGTTTGATTTGTCTCTGTCTCCTAAAAAGAATGAAAAAAACAACTATTTATGGTAGCGCTTTCATCAACAACCCACCAAGTCCTGGTCCAACACGTTGACATACATGGTCGACAGTTTTGTGTTGACATGTACTACGTGTTGTAGTATTGTTAACTTCATTATTATTGCCAAGCAGTGGCATAACTAGTCCAAGGGGCATGGACATACACGGGTTCTTATTCTTAATCAAGGATTTGTGCTGCCGATTCCCATAACGACCATCCATGAGTGAGATCGGCCAATACCGATATGATCACATGTATCAACTGTATATTTTTCAAAGTATATTTATTCTAAGTGCTTTTGGCAGTTTAACAATATCAGCACTACCGGGTATTTTAAACTAGTTCCTTAGTTCATCAATCAATCAGTGTTTACTTATATAGCCCTTAATCACAAATGTCTCAAAGGGCTGCACAAGCCACAACGACATCCTCGGCTCAGATCCCAAATCAGGGCAAGAAAAAAACTCAAACCAATGGGGACATAGGGAAACCTTGGAAGGGACAGCAGATGTGGGGACCCTCTCTTGGGTGACCGGTGCAGTGGATGCAGAGTGGATATAGTTAATAATAATGATAATAATAATAATAATAATAATAATAATGGATTAAATTTACTTTTCTAGACACTCAAAGCACTTCACAGAGAAGCTAGAACCCATCATTCATTTATCAGTATCATGCAGAGTCATGCTTTAAACCACGCTTTGAAAAGCTGTGCACTGCAAAACATGCTCATCGTATTGCAGCCATGAATCCTTACTTCCTCATTTTGATTAAAAAAACAAGTCAGCACATATTTTTTTTATTCATTAGTGTTTTGTAGGTTAAAGTGTTTTACATATTGTGCTCTCGAGTTAATGTTGCTGATCAATTTGAATGTATTATTTGAGTTTATTTAACTGTATTTTTCAGTAATAAATGGTTCAAGTCGGTCCAAAAATGTTTTCAGTTTAAATAAGATTAAAACATTTTTTTAAAATGTTTAATGTTACAGACTAAAAAACAGTGTTAATAAAGTCGCTATATTTCTTTATTTTTTCTATAATGTTAAAAAGGTTACAACGTTCTGCAGAGGTGTACTTAAAATAATTTATAGACAAATGATACTATTTGTAGTCGTGGTGCAGAATGGGAGGAGGGTGCGAAATGTAATCTTCTTCCAAGGGGAAGGGTGACAGAAAATAACTGAGGAGCACTGCTTTAGAGTATGGTAAATCGTCTCCAAAGTGTCAATAGAAAAAGCAACAGTTTTAAAGGCAATTGTCAATTTGGTTTAGCAATAGCTTGAAGCCTCAACTGATAAGCACAGTGCAAAATGTTGGCCTTGAAAGCTTGATAACTTTTTTATTTTTTTTATTTGGGATTGTTGCGAAAATTCCCACCAAACAGTGTGCAGTGAGCCTGAAAAGAAGGGAAATTCCTCAAAAAAAGAGAGACCGTGGTAAGTGCTGCCACATGTTCTATTTATAAACACAGCAAAGGGACTTTAGCCTCGTGGTTCAACTGCCTGACAGACAGACCTAGAATATATAATTCTTAGAACAAAGTTGAAATGACATGATGAAAACAAAGAATTAATATTCTCCGAAAGAAGAAAGTTAAATACAGACCAACATCCAGTCACCATTAACAGATACTGTAGCCCAATGAACCAAATATGCAAATGTCCTTAATGGACTTATGGCGTCCCGATGACCAACATTTCACTAAAAAGTTCTCATGTATTTTTTGCTGCTGAAAATGAATCTTGCAGTCATTTCCGATAATATCAATGAGTTTGTGAGAGATTGGTAGATAACTACTACTTTTTCCCCACATTATGTTAGAGCCTTATTCCTAAATGGAACAAAGTCATTTTTGTCCTCAAAATTCTACACACAATACCCCATAATGACAATGTGAAAAGGTTTTTGTTAGAGCTTGTTGCAAATGTATTAAAAATTATGTTCATAAATATTCATAGCCTTTGCCACGAAGCTCAAAAGTGAGCTCCGGTGTATCCTCTTTCAACTGATTATTCTTGAGATGTTCCTACGGCATAATTGGAGTTAATCTGTGGTAAATTCAGTTGATTAGATATGATTTGAAAAGGCACTCAGGTGTCTTTATTTAAGGTCCCAAACTTGACAGTGCATGGCAGAGCACAAACCAAGCATGAATTCGGAATAATTTGTAGACATCTGAGACAAAATTGTCTGGAGGTACAAATCTGGGAAAGGGTACAGAAAAATATCTGCTGCCTTAAAGGGCCCCATGAGCACAGTGGCCCCCATCATCCGTAAATGGAAGACGTTTGGAACCACCAGGGTTTAAGGTCCCAAACTTGACAGTGCATGGCAGAGCACAAACCAAGCATGAATTCGGAATAATTTGTAGACATCCGAGACAAAATTGTCTGGAGTTACAAATCTGGGAAAGGGTACAGAAAAATATCTGCTGCCTTAAAGGGCCCCATGAGCACAGTGGCCCCCATCATCCATAAATGGAAGAAGTTTGGAACCACCAGGACTCTTCCTAGAGCTGGCCGGGCTTCTAAAGTGAGCGAACGGAGTAGAAGGGAGGTGACCAAGAACCCGATGGTCACTCGGTCAGAGCTACAGCTTTCCTCTGTGGAGAGAGGGGAGAGCCTTTCAGAAGGACAACCATCTCTGCAGCAATCAACCAATGGTAGAGTGGTCAGACAGAAGCCATTCCTTAGTAAAAAAAAAGTTTGCTAAAATGCACCAGAAAAACTCTCAGACTCTGAGAAATAAAATTAATTCTCTGGTCTGATAAGACAAGGATTGAACTCTTTGGTGTGATTGCCAGGCGTCATGTTTGGAGGAAACCAGGCACCGCTCATCACCAAGCCAATACCTTCCCTACAGTGAAGCATAGTGGTGGCAGCATCATGCTGTGTCGATGTTTTTTTGGGAGACTAGTCAGGATGGAGGGAAAAATAAATACAGAAACATCCTGGATAAAAACCTGCTCCAGTGCGCTCTTGACTGGGGCGACGGTTCATCTTTCAGGAGGACAACGACCCTAAGCACACAGCCAAGATTAAAGTAATGGCTTCAAGACAACTCTGTAAATGTCATTGAGTGGCCCAGCCAGAGCCCAGACTTAAATCAGATTAAACATCTCTAGAGAGATCTGAAAAAGGCTGCTTACCAATGCTTTCGTTTGTTTACAAAAATATATTAAAAAATCCATACACTTAACAATTTGATATGATTTGTATGTGCTTTGTAAAAGGCAAACTCCCAGGAACCTGTGATAGCTTATAAGCGAGGCCTCAATACAGTACATGTAATAAGGTGCAACATTAATACCATTTTTACATGCTTACACCCTCAATCAATTCCTAAAGCATTTCACACATTCACACATCCTTACAGTTTCAATTTGTACTCTTGAATTATTTTCCTAGTATGGTAGTATTGCACGGTGTAATTTGCCAATATTATGCATATCTGTTTCAGTATGCATATTGCAATAATAAATGTTCTATAATTAATGTTACAAAAACAAACAATAATACATATCTTGCTTTGTATGATTGGTATTGTTTTTCAACCTTTAGAGTTCATGGTGTTGCATAATTTAGCAATAATTTGTGTTTTAAGAGTTTTTAAAAATGTTCTCAATGAAGTAGACTGTATTATTGGACTGTCAAGTTCATTCCAGATAATTGGGCCTTTACACGTTATACAATGTTTTCTTCTGGTGCTATGTGTATGCTCCATCCAACTTGATGGAGCTGGAGAGGTGTTGCAAAGAGGAATAGGCTAAAACTGCCCAAAGATAGGTGTCCCAAGCTTGTGGCACCGTATTCAAAAAGACATGAGGCTGCCAAAGGTGCATCAACAATGTATTGAGAAAAGGCTGTGAATACTTATGTACATGTTACCTCTTAGTTATTTTTTTATACATTTGCAAAAAGCTTTAAAAAAATGTTTTTACATTGTCATTATGGGGTATAGAATTTTGAGGACAACATTAAACTCATTCCATTTTGGAATAAGGCTGTAACAAAATATGAAACGTGACAAAATGTGGAAAAAGTGAAGCGCTGTGAATATTTTCCAGGTGCACTGTAAAACAATTTTTTTGTTCACTTAATTGTAGAGATGTCCGATAATGGCTTTTTTGCCGATATCCGATATTCCGATATTGTCCAACTTCTAATTACAGATTCCGATATCAACCGATACCGATATATACAGTCGTGGAATTTACACATTATTATGCCTAATTTTGTTGTGATGCCCCGCAGGATGCATTAAACAATGTAACAAGGTTTTCCAAAACTAAATCAACTCAAGTTATGGAAAAAAATGCCAACATGGCACTGCCATATTTATTATTGAAGTCACAAAGTGCATTATTTTTTCTAACATGCCTCAAAACAGCAGCTTGGAATTTGGGGCATGATCTCCCTGAGAGAGCATGAGGAGGTTGAGGTGGGCGGGGTTGGGGGGGGCGGGGTTGAGTTGGGTGGTGTAGAGGGTAGCGCGGGGTGTATGTTGTAGCGTCCCGGAACAGTTAATGCTGCAAGGGGTTCTGGGTATTTGTTCTGTTGTGTTTATGTTGTGTTACGGTGCGGATGTTCTCCCGAAATGTGTTTGTCATTCTTGGCGCATATTTGTAACAGTGTTAAAGTTGTTTATACAGCTACCCTCAGTGTGACCTGTATGGCTGTTGACCAAGTATGGGTTGCATTCACTTGTGTGTGTGAAAAGCCGTAGATATTATGTAAATGGGCCGGCACGTGAAGGCAGTGCCTTTAAGGTTTATTGGCGCTCTGTACTTCTCCCTACGTCCGTGTACCACTCCATACAGCGGCGTTTAAAAAGTCATACATTTTACTTTTTGAAACCGATACTGATCATTTCCGATACCACATTTTAACGCATTTATCCGCCGATAATATCGGCAGTCCGATATTATCGGACATCTCTTCTTAATTGTATGTTTTTGCTGCCCTGGCCCATGATTACTTCAAAAACTGATATGGTTAATATAATGAAGAAGAAAAAAAAAATAAAGACCATTACTAATCTTCCATGCTCTTCCATCTCCTCTCCCATAGACACTGTAGTTTGTGTTTCTTCATGGTCTTCTAGCATTTCCTAAAGCATTTTGAGGAAAATATCAGTAGAATAATTTTAACTTACCTTCTTTTAAAATCTCTCGTCTTTGAGCGCCGCTTCTCTTCTTCTTTCTCCGCTCGAGGGTGCTCCTGATTTTTGGGATCACATTTGGCTTGAGTCTTTAACATTTGTTTCCAACCAAAACCCTTCTTCTTTGAAGTCAGAATCAATAAAATGATGGCTGCAAGTTACACTCCTCTCCCTTAGTCCGTCCTATTTTTTGTGAGTCAATTTGACTGGAGCGGTCAATACTTAATTCTATATACTCTTATTACCATCATTTGGACCTCTTCTTTAGTTGTATTGCTACAAACTGCAACATATTTAATAATTTCTCAAATTCTTTGCCAAAATTTTGGGATTTTGGATGAAGATGCTACCAAAACACATGCTACGCAATATGGAGGCCTGTCCTGTCTTCCATGTTTTGGAGCTAAAAGTGTGTGTTTTCAAATGTGCTGAACTCGTTAAAAAACAAGCCTAAAAATCATGACTACTGTGTCTATTTGGGGGGGGGGGGGGGGGGAATTTTACGTTGGGACATAATTTTTAGATCAAGAACTATGAAATACACTATATTGCCAAAAGTATTTGGCCACCTGCCTTGACTCACATATAAACTTGAAGTGCCATCCCATTCCTAACCCATATGGTTCAATATGATTTCGGTCCACCTTTTGCAGCTATTACAGCTTCAACTTCTCTGGGAAGGCTGTCCACAAGGTTGCGGAGTGTGTTTATAGGAATTTTCGACCATTCTTCTAAAAGCGCATTAGTGAGGTCACACACTGATGTTGGCCGAGAAGACCTGGCTCTCAGTCTCTGTTCTGGTTCATCCCAAAGGTGTTCTATCGGGTTCAGGTCAGGACTCTGTGCAGGCCAATCAAGTTCATCCACACTAGACTCTTTCATCCATGTCTTTATGGACCTTGCTTTGTGCACTGGTGCACAGTCATATTGGAAGAGAAAGGGGTCCGCTCCAAACTGTTCCCACAAGGTTGGGAGCATGGAATTGTCCAAAATGTTTTGGTATCATGGAGCATTCAAAATCCTTTCACTGGAACTAAGGGGCAAAGCCCAACTACTGAAAAACAACCCCACACCATAATTCCTCCTCCACCAAATTTCATACTCGGCACAATGCAGTCCGAAATGTACCGTTCTCTTGGCAACCTCCAAACCCAGACTCGTCCATCAAATTGCCAGATGGAGAAGCGTGATTAATCACTCTAGAGAACACGTCTCCACTGCTCTAGAGTCCAGTGGTGATGTGATTTACACCACTGCATCCGACGCTTTGCATAGGACTTTGCATGGCTTAGATGCAGCTGCTCGGCCATGGAAACCCATTCCATGAAGCTCTTTGCATACTGTACGTGGGCTAATTGGAAGGTCACGGGAAGTTTGGAGCTCTGTAGCAACTGACTGTGCAGAAAGTCGGCGACCTCTTTGCACTATGCGCTTCAGCATCAAGGGACGGCGTGGCGAAGTTGGTAGAGTGGCTGTGCCAGCAATCGGAGTGTTGCTGGTTACTGGGGTTCAATTCCCGCCTTCTACCTTCCTAGTCACGTCCGTTGTGTCCTTGGGCAAGACACTTCACCCTTTGCCTGTGATGGCTGCTGGTTAGCGCCTTGCATGGCAGCTCCCGCCATCAGTGTGTGAATGTGTGTGTGAATGGGTAAATGTGGAAATACTGTCAAAGCGCTTTGAGTACCTTGAAGGTAGAAAAGCGCTATACAAGTATAACCCATTTATCATTTATCATTTAGCATCCGCTGACCCCTCTCTGTCAGTTTACGAGGCCTACCACTTTGTGGCTGACTTGCTGTTGTTCCCAAACTCTTCCATTTTCTTATAATAAAGCAGACAGTTGACTTTGGAATATTTAGGAGCGAGGAAATTTCACGACTGGATTTGTTGCACAGGTGGGCATCCTATGACAGTCCCACGCTGGAAATCACTGAGCTCCTGAGAGCGGCCCATTCGTTCACAAATGTTTGTAGAAACAGTCTCCATGCCTAAGTGCTTGACTTTATACACCTGTGGCCGGGCCATGTGATTAGGACACCTGATTCTGATCATTTGGGATGGGTGGCCAAATACTTTTGGCATTATAGTGTAAGTGCCAATGTTGTAAGCCTTAGAGGGGCCCTTTTAAATAGCCTTTAATGGTTGCTGCAAGCCCTCTCCCTGCCTTATCTTCCCACATTATGCACACCCAAGTTCCGTATGCCAGGTAAGGGAAAGTTTGTTTCAAAGTACACTGGGTGGCAGTTCAGATGTTGGGAATGTTGCACTGTACTTGATTTGGAGGATTCTAGGGTGGATGGACAGGTAGTGCAACATTAGACACTTGTTTTTTCCTCATGTATCTGAAAGGCAGGCTAATTAGTGATGTTGATTCAGGATAACGAAGTATATTCATAAGCAAATGGAGATGGATAATGCTAATGTTTTCACATGTATGAGACAGTAAACGACTGTTCACCTGATTTGCATGTGCTGATATCCATGCTACTTTAATGTACACTTTCCCACCGGCCTCTTACACCCATCACTGCAAAAGTTAGTGGGGAGTGGCGGCTTCCTGTCTGGCTCACCCTGCACCCTCCCATCCACAATTCCTTTGCTCACTTCCTGACTTTGACAGCGTACTCTGAGTCACTGACCTGGAATCACATTTGGAGATTAGGGAGAAATTTTAACACTGCTGAGTAATAGTGTCGACAGTAGTAAGCCCAGTAACTTTTTGTTAAGAAGCTGTAAAATAAATATAAAAATAACAACTATAAATGCATGAGTTGAATATTTATTATACCCCTGTGAAATAAAAATACAAGTTGATCTATTAAAACATTCATTTTGTGGAGTTGTAATATACAATAGCGTTGAATTACTGATAAATGAAGATTAAATAATATAATCAATCAGGGCTGAAGCATTATGATTTTATTTGTGTAAATGTAGCTGAAGGTAATTTGATAGAAAAGGATAAAGTTCTCAAACTAAGCGAACTAATAACTGTGATGTCTTATTGTATATACAGTGCAGTTTCCTATCAGTCTCTTTTTCAGACAGTACAGTGTCCTATCAGTATCTTTCACATGCAGTACAGTATTCTATCAGTATATTTTACAGACAGTACAGTATCCTATCAGTATCTTTCACATACAGTACAGTATCCTATCAGTATCTTTTACGTACAGTAAAATCTATTTCACATACAGTACGGTGTCCTAGAATTTAGTATATTTTACGTACAGTATCTTATCAGTATATTTTATGTGCAGTATAGTATCCCATAAGTACTTTATAGTTTCAGTATATTTCACATACAGTACAGTCTCATATCAGTATCTTCTACATACAGTATACAGTGTCATATCAGTATTTTTCACTTACGGTATAGTATCATATTAGTATCTTGCATATACAGTATAGATTATTATTCAGTGTCTTGTGTGCTGAATTTTTAAAGTGCACTTTTTATATATCAATACAACCACATGACAGTCACTTCCTAAAAACACAAAGTTGCTTTTAAGAGCAGATTGGAGTTTCCTGTCACTCGGGTGTGTCAGTAACTATAGCAACCGTATGAATTTTGTCTACCAACAAAAACATCTTCCTCTTTTAAGGGATTACACACGTTGCTATTTTGTGACTGTTGAGTTACGCTGCTATGATTTAGACTCAGGACTGGCACTCGCTCATCTTTGTCATCAGTTGTGCTTTACATTTAGTTCAGTTCTTACAAAACATAAATTCTCAAAAATGTCCCAAAATAAATCCAGTACATTTGAGTACAGACCAGATCTAAATCAATTACAGTGCTAGAATTTTAGTTGTTAGTGTATTTTAGCTTCATTCTGAAATGTAACCCCAGAATTAACATAGAAGAGAACTGGAAAATATTAATCTCGCTACCCTAATATGGATCCGATATATGATGGGCAATATGACCTAACATCTATAATGCAGCCTCCTGTAATCCATCCATCCATCCATTTTTCTTTAACAATACATATCACAATATATTATTTGGCATACAAATGATAATAGAACTATTTCATAACGGGTTACAAAAGATCCTAATTTGGCTCTAGACGTATGCCGTAACATATTGCGTCATTTCCAGTTGTAGAATTTTGGCAAAACTATTATTAATGTACTTGTTAATTTACTGTTAATATCTGGTTACTTTCTGCTGCAATATGTTTCTATCTACACTTCGGTTAAAATGTAATAATCATGTATTCTAATACTTTACATTACATACCAATGCTGATACTTAAAATGTAATCAGATAAAAACACAGAATGGGGTTGAACAAAATCAAGTGAATAATTCAATTGTTCCGTAATTCCCTTTTATTCAATACAATATTTTGAGCAAAATGCAAAATAAGTTAACAGAAGCAAAAGCAACTGATTTAAATTTTTGTCACTGCTCGCTGTACATATCCTACGAAGTCAGACCTACACTGTTACAATGTCCATTTCTCAGATGATATAATTGTTGATGACTGAAGTGCTGATAGCAACCAAACCTAACCCCCCTGCCCAAACCCCCTCCACATCCCACCTCCCGGATTGTAAATAATGTAAATAATTCAATATATATACTCAGATTAACTTTTGTGATGACTGTATTATGCTGATAGTATATATTTATACCATGAATTGATTAACATGGACCCCCGACTTAAACAAGTTGAAAAACTTATTCGGGTGTTACCATTTAGTGGTCAATTGTACGGAATATGTACTGTACTGTGCAATCTACTAATAAAAGTTTCAATCAATCAATCAAAGGTTTTGGCCCTTTAAGTCCTTCTTAATCCAGTGACTTATTTCCTAAAAGTTTAAACAATAACAAAAACATTTTTGTGATGATGACAAAAAAATATATTTTATCACTGTGGTATTGACCATAAACTGATACCATAGTTGGCAACTATGGTATCAATACTGTTGACATATCGATCCGCCCACTCCTGTTTATGTTCTAGAGCTCTATCTTAGCAGTTAACATATCCTCTACAGTGTATAGTTTAGCATGTTTAGCTATCATTCATTGATCAGAATCAGAAATACTTTAATACTACTTATAGGAAACACAGCTCATTTGTCGTCATGGAGGCAAAGATTACTGCCATAAAAGTGATTTTGCACAATGAAGGAGCGTTCGCTACCAGCGAGCACACGACATTGCATTGAGGACGCGGTTGTTCGCTTGTCACTGACAAATTTGCGGGATACATCTAGAATGTGTCATCAACATGCCTAGGATATAATAATAGTATTAAAACCTCAATTGTCAGCCAAATGTATGTATATCGTGCAACCCTAATTCGATACTGAGTCTACTATCGGTATCGCTATCAGTATTTGGATCAAACCACCTCTAATTCCCCAAAAATTAATGTCAACATCTTGTTGCAGAGATTGTTTTATTAATTCTGTCTTCTTGTGTATCCATCCATAAATACTTCACTAACATGACCATCCTCTTCCCTTCAGGTCTGCCAGAGGACTGTACTGTTCAGACACCAGCATTCACTGATACTGTGAGACTGTACAGACAAGCCAAGGGACACTATGGAACCTGGGATATGATGTGTGGAACTCCCCCACAGGTTGGACATTCTTAAGTCTTACTGACATTTTAAAACCTCAGTGTTGTGCTGGGTTGTGTCGTGCACATTGTCTATATTAGTCTTTTTCAAATAGTCTTCTCAACGCTAAACCTAAACTGTTTTTTAGGAAAATAGAAGAACGGAAAATCAGTACAATGGAAAAACAAGTTGACTTTATATGCTTGTGTTTCATTGTATCCATTAAACCATATCCAATTGTATTTCCAATCCATAAAGTATGTGAAAATAATGTCTTAACATCACAAAATACCGCAATTATTGAATATTCCGCTTCAAATGTCTGCGGAAATTTCCTTTGATTCGGGGTCGGATGACATCACAATGGGAACGCTTCTGCACTATGACCATATCATCAGATCATTCATACTGGAAATATGCAAACATTAGAACGAGATGTGCTGTCTATCATTCAAAATCCCTATGTAAGACATGAACACATATGTTTTTCTTTTTTTGATGCATTCTAAGTCGTAAATAAATGAATAAAAAGTCTGTTAACAATTGAGTCAATGGGGACTCTCTATTCCGCCTTCAAAACCCTCTAAATAACTATCCACTACCCGCCAACAATACTCTATTCACATATCATGACCTGAATATTAACCAAATATTAGGGATATTGTTATGTTATTGTTACGTTCATGCAGCCAAACTATTTTATAGCGGCGAGTTAAGTGCTTAAGCTTATGCTAATGTACTGTGAGCCGACCGGTGTCCTGCTGCTGCGTTGCATCTCAGCTCGTCAAAGTTATTTTAGATTATAAATCATGCCTCATCTGAAAACTAGGAGGATTTTAGCAATAAATCTTGAAGTTTTTCATCTGTGACATTCAATCTATACTCGGAGATGTAATGGAGACAAAGACAAGACAACCGAAGACGGTGTCTGCAACCCTTCATGTGGATTATGATTCAATCTTGATCTAAACGTGACGATATAAACATCCTATCAGTCATCGTAGCAGTGAGAGCAGACATTGCACAGTAAGCGATCGTTTTATTTTGTTCGTTGTTTGTATTTCTTATTTAGCATTTAGTAATACCACTACATGATTCTTAGTGTTCCGCTTAAGATGGATCTGTTTAGAACACAGCTTCTAAAACCTGTAACTCATTACCCTTATATTCAGGCTAAAAACTATACGGTTCTGGATCATCATTTTTCCCAAAGTAACCATTGTTGGCTTTCACAAAGTCTGCATGATTTGCACAGGGTTTCCACGGAGCAATAAAAAGCATAAATAAAATTAATAAAAATAAATATTTTTACATGTATTAGCCACACCGAAACATAAGCCACAGATTTATACCAGTACGAAAGATTTCACGCGGCAGTAAAACGACTGATCAAACAAAACCGAAGTCATTGTCATAGACCCACTAGCTGTGGAAGCTAGCTCTCCAATCAGCTAAACAGACTCAATAACTCCATGGTAGTAAGTTTTGCTGAATTTATGAAACTGTAACAATACAAAAAGAATGCCATTGTAAGTTAATAATACAGACACTTTTAAACGTGTTAGCATATTTGGTAATGCTAATGACACTAGCTTGATTACATTACGATAGCACGTACAAATATTCATGAAAACACTCCTACAGACATCACACATGGGATGGTTTAGTTAGTATGAATTGTTTTAGTTGGATTGTAAAACTTACTAACGTTGCTTGGAGTGATAATCCTTTCGAGCAGAAACACTATGGACTGTTTTACTTCCGGTTCAAGGCATTAATACAGTATTTACATTTTCAACCCGCAACTCGTCCAAAAGATGGCGCCATAGCACAAAAAACCACCGGACAAGCACAAGAGGACAGAATCAGGATCAACAGGCAATGTCTTACAATACTTCACGTTAGCCATATTATTTGAAGGATTTGCACTGAAGCATGCACAATTAAAAAAACATTTTCTGCAGAATCCGGAAAAGTTGTCTAGGCGTTTCCCAGCATACTTTGTTGTAGTTATAATATTTACTTTTGACTGTGTTATCATGCATCTTTAATGTGTTACAGTAGAACCTTGATTTACGAACTTAATTATTTCTTGAACTGTGTTCAAAATATAAAGTTTGTATAATGAAGCACATTTTCCATTTGATTTACGAACTTAATTATTTCTTGAACATGGCTTAAAAAAAAAATAAAGTTTGTATAGTGAAGCGGATTTTCCATTTGATTTACGAACTTAATTATTTCTTGAGCAAAGTTACGAAACATAAAGTTTGTATAGTGAAGCAGATTTACCATTTAATTTACGAACTTAATTATTTCTTGAGCAGGGTTTGAAAAATAACTTTTGTATAGTGAAGCAAATATTTCCATAAACAATGTAAATATGAATAATAGATTCTAACCTCAACACAAGTCCATATTTTACTGAAGGTTTGTACACTTTAAACGCAAGTGCTATAAAGTACTGTATATCAAACAAACATAACAAGGGGCTGATGGATCAACTATCTCTTTATTAAAAAGCCAAAACAACAACAAGCTGCTGTTCTGCCAACACATAAATGACAAAAATCCTTACCATTAACTCTATATTGGATCATTTAATTAGATTAGGATATTGCAATTCATCCACATATGAGCAAAAACCTCACTGTAAATATGCTATTTAGCTACAACAGCTAAATTAATCTGTTTCATCTGTTTATGTTTTTGAAAATAATTTTCTACGAAGTCCAATTTATATTTGTTCTAAAAACAACCCACTTTATAAGAAAATTATTTTGCTAAGTGTAAGTAAGATGCCGTTTATGCAGTATCATTTCATCATTTGTATTCATTGGTCATTTGTATTCATTAGTTTCTTTAAAAAGTAGGGGGGAAAAATCTAAAAAAATCAGAGATACGTTTTTTGGTAAAAAATAAAATAAAAATCAGAGATTTCAGTTTTTAGGGCATATGCACAATAATATCCGCAAATGAGCAGCTGATGAGAGGAGATAAAGGAGGGGTAAGTGTGTGTGCATGCGTGTGTGGGAGTGGGTTCGCGTGTGTGTTTGTGTGCTCTTGGAAGAGACCCTGCTGAACAAGAAGTAGTGTCTCTTCCTCCGCTGTCGAATAAGTCCGCTTTGGCATATTTTTTCAGAAATGTCTGTTCTTATCACAATTAAAAACGTGCTCTGGTACAAAGCCAGCTTCCTTATTCTCTTCAATACGAGCAAGCACAAAATGGCTGCCAGTGGACAGACGGGGTTTACTAGGTAAATTGGTGGTGTTGTGTGTTTCTACAGTTAAAATATTGGGGCTTTTGGTGGTAACCTGACACCCTTAGTAAGAATGGTCAGTGCAATGCATCGTATTAATACCACTCTGAGCTCACGTATCAATCGTACGCCAACAATGTACAGTATATACAGTACAGGCCAAAAGTTTGGACACACCTTCTCATTTCAATGGGTTTTCTTTGTTTTAATGACAATTTACATTGTAGATTGTCACTGAAGGCATCAAAACTATGACACCTGCGAAGTGAAAACCATTTCAGGTGACTACCTCTTGAAGCTCATCGAGAGAATGCCAAGAATGTGCAAAAAAGTAATCAAAGCAAAGGGTGGCTATTTTGAAGAATCTAGAATACAAAACATGTTTTCAGTTATTTCACCTTTTTTCGTTAAGTACATAACTCCACATGTGTTCATTCATAGTTTTGAGGCCTTCAGTGACAATCTACAATGTAAATAGTCATGAAAATAAAGAAAACGCATTGAATGAGAAGGTGTGTCCAAATTTTTTACCTGTACTGTATATGACATATACGTGGGTACTGGGTACTGTTGATGTTAGATCAGTCTCCTTATCTGTAGAAGTTCACCATGCGGGCCGGTTGTATTTTGATTTTTAAATGGTCCAGTGGACATACATTCCTGGGAAGGTCATGGTCCGTGGGTCGAGAGTTTAACACCTGTGCTGTATAAAGTCCTCTCAAAAAAGTGTGAGCAAATAGGAGACCGATTTCAATGGTTTCTTTCATTTAGGGCCTTGTAAGTTGTAAAAGTGCCGCCCAAGTACTTCATAAAGAATGTAGTATTTTGTAGCAAACTTCCATGTACCAAGTCTTAACAGTACGAACCAAAGTCTTGGCTTGTGTACTTGTTAGGTTTCCCTCTTAAGATGCCACGTGACCGATGAATTGGTAGGGGGGAAACAACAAGAAACAAGGTGTTCTCCTCAATAAACCTATGTTAGGAGACCAATTAGCTGAACACACGTAGTTCACACACAACAAAGAAGAATGCATCAACACATGTAAACCTGCCTGTCAAAAATGCCAGTGCTGCTCCACCTTCAGCATTAACGGCATGCAGTAGGTCACATAAACACATACCATTTAGCTCTCTCCTCTGAATGAGTCACTTTCATTATTTTGCGCTCCTGCCCACTGCTCCCCAAGGGGATGGGACAAATGCAGAGGACAAATTTCACCACATCTAAGTGTGTGTGTGACAATCATTGGTACTTTAATCTTTAATCTTTAATCTTAAATCACTTGCATTCGCACTGCTTAGTGCTGATTTTTATGTGTTTTGTCTGCACGCTTCACCTCACTCATAAAACATATATCCCCATTTGTTTGACAAAATGTGCTATTCACAGTGAAATTTTTGTACTTATGTCTATGTAGCAGTTTGGATGTAATGTGTCAAAAATGTATCGCATGAATCCATTCCTTCCAGATGACAGTATTAGTATTTAATAGGGGTGTAACGGTACACAAACATTTCGGTTCGGTACGTACCTCGGTTTAGAGGCTACGATTCGGTTCATTTTCGGTACAGTAAGAAAACAACAAAATAAAAATGTTTTGGTTATTTGTTTACAAATTTGTAAACAATGGCATAACATACATGTACACACAGGGTCCATTGCCAGGGTTAATGTGGTCAACATATATAAAATAAAAACTAAATAAGATAAGGCTCAGAATGGTTTCTTAACAAAACCTTTCTACATATAAAGTGCTTTTTTTGATTGATTGATTGAGACTTTCATTAGTAGATTGCACAGTACAGTATATATTCCGGACAATTGACCACGGAATGGTAACACCCGAATAAGTTTTTCAACTTGTTTAAGTTGGGGTCCACGTTAATCAACATTAAACTGCCTCAGGTTGTTGCTCAGATTAAATAAAATGACAAAACTTTTCTGCTACATATAAAAAGTGCAACATTAAACAGTTTCAAATTAGATTATGTTAAGTAACAATGTGAGATATTTAAAAAAAAAAAAAAAAGCGTTTTCAAAGTACAGAGATACCTCAGGAATACTGCTAGTTGGCGTAGCAAATGTCAAAGTGAACCCCTTATGATCCTCCCAAAACATCGGGTCTTACTAGCTAGCATTAGCTTATATCTAGAGACTGATACAACTTTGTATTTTGCCAAGTGTGAAAAGGATGAGTGCAAAGAACATTGCTGAGAAGATGAAGTGGATGATATACACCATATTGCCAAAAGTATTTGGGCACCCATCTAAATGATCAGAATCAAGTGTCCTAATCACCGGCCACAGGTGTATAAAATCAAGCACTTAGGCATGGAGACGGTTTCTACAAACATTTGTGAAAGAATTGGCCGCTCTCAGTAGCTCAGTGATTTCCAACGTGGAACAAATCCAGTCGTGAAATGTCCTCGCTCCTAAATATTCGAAAGTCAACTGTGTTTGGGAACAACAGCAACTTAGCCACAAAGTGGTAGGCCACGTAAACCTGCAAAAAGGTCGCAGACTTTCTGCACAGTCAGTTGCTAGAGAGCTCCAAACTTCATGTGACCTTCCAATTAGCCCACGTACAGTACCCAGAGAGCTTCATGGAATGGGTTTCCATGGCCGAGCAGCTGCATCTAAGCCATACATCACCAAGTCCAATGCAAAGCGTGGGATGCAGTGGTGTAAAGCACGTCGCCACTGGACTCTAGAGCAGTGGAGACGTGTTTTCTGGAGTGATGAATCACGCTTTTTCATCTGGCAATCTGATGGACGAGTCTGGGTTTGGAGGTTGCCAGGAGCACGGTACATTTCGGACTGCATTGTGCAGAGTGTGAAATTTGGTGGAGGAGGAATTATGGTGTGGGGTAGTTTTTGGGAACAGTTTGGAGCTCCCTTCCTCTTCCAACATGACTGTGCACCAGTGCACAAAACAAGGTCCATAAAGACATGGATGACAAGAGTCTGGTGTGGATGAACTTGACTGGCCTGCACAGAGTCCTGACCTGAACCCGATAGAACACCTTTGGGATGAATTAGAACGGAGACTGAAAGCCAGGCCTTCTCGACCAACATCAGTGTGTGACCTCACCAATGCACTTTTGGAAGAATGGTCTTAAATTCCTATAAACACACTCCGCACAACCTTGTGGACAGCCTTCCCAGAAGAGTTGAACCTGTAATAGCTGCAAAAAGTGGACCGACATCATATTGAACCCTGTGGGTTAGGAATGGAATGGCACTTTAAGTTCATATGTGAGTCAAGGCAGGTGGCCAAATACTTTTGGCAATATATTGTAATTATTGAATTAAAGAAATAAATCATCAGAAACATGACAGAGCGTGTAGCTAGCAGCTATCTTAGTGAAGCAGTTGGAGTGTAGCACTGCTAGTCTTGACCATACCAAAGCATAATGAGTCAATAACTCCAGCAAAGGATGTTAAAGGGGAACTGCACTTTTTGGGGGAATTTTGCCTCTTGTTCACAATCATTATAAAAGACAAGACGGCGGATGGATTTTTTTTTTTTTATGCATTCTAAATATTAAATAAATTAGATCAAAAGTCCGCTTACAATGGAGCCCATGGGAGCCGTTCAATTCTGCCTATCGAGCCTTAAAAAAACATCCAAACACCACTCGATGATGTAAACATGGGGACACATAGTAGTGATCACGGCGCCACTATAAATAATTTGCTGTGTTAGCCTTTATAATAACAATATCACTAATACTTGGGTAATATTCAAGTCACAAAATGTAAATTGATTATTGTTTGCGCTTTTTGAATGTTTATTTATCGGATTTTATGGGCGAAATAATGGATCATCAATTGGCTCCGCTGTAAGTGGACTTTAATTTGCGTTTATGTAATATTTGGAATGGATTAAAAAAAAAATCCACCCGTAGTCATGTCTTTTATAATGATTGTGAACGATAGGCAAAACAAGCGCAGTTCCCCTTTAAAGTAGTATCTAATTGGCAGATCAATAAAAATATGGAGAAGCTACTGTCCACTCTCCAAGGCAAAAGCTGTATATTATTATTACATCACTTTATAACACTAGAGAAGCTGTTTGTCTTCATAAAGTTACTGCAGTTTTTTGTAGTACATTCTAATGTATTATTTGTCATGCAATATAATCTTAAGGCTTGTTTGTATTTTTAAAAGTTTACGTTTTTGGGGGTACAAGCATATATTGATACAAATGTATTTCAAGGGCTGATGCAGTTGCACAATACAAGTTTTTCGAGTTACGAGCCGCGTGACTGAACTAATTAAACTCTTATGCCGTAGGTCCCAATGTATTGAATTACAGGAAACAACTTTATCCATCCTAATTCTGATGTTTAATACACTTCAACCAGTCCAAACAGCTTTAACCTGTTGGGAGTCTAATTTAGTTTTAGCGCTTTTACAGACGTTTGTGCTTACCTCTACTGTATCTCATGCCTCTGCTGCGCACATGTGTGACTGGACAATTATTTTGTTCATTTTGACGTAGTGCATTAACACATTGGCTCTTAAAGGGGTCCTATTACCCCAAATCAACTTTTGCTACCTGTTGGTACCTGTTTTTAGGATCCTCACAATGTGAATTCAAACCATGGCGGAGATATTTATAAAACATTCTTGCCTTCTACCAAACTTGCTCCAAACGAGCAGTTTGGAATTTGAAACTTTAATGACATATTTTACTTTAGTTACATCTGAAACTGATACTTTGTTACATGGGACAATGCACATTAATGAACATATAAAATGTAAACGTGCCAGATTGTAGCCAAAAGCTATTTTCCATCTGTAGGCCCCGGCAGGTTGAATACACAAAGTCTGTAAAGAACAGCAAAGTAAGGCAGCACCAACATCAGACATAAACAATACAATAAAATACACACAGAAGAAAATGAAAAGTAAGACAGCACTAACATGTATAGCGCTTTTCTACTTTCAAGGTACTCAAAGCGCTGTGATACTATTTCCACATTCACCCATTCACACACTGATGGCGGGAGCTGCCATGTAAAGCCGTAACCATGACCCATCTGGAACGCAAGGGTGAAGTGGTTTGCTCAATGACACAACGGACGTGACTAGGACGGCATAAGCCGGGGATTGAACCAGGAACCCTCAGGTTGCTGGCACAGCCGCCACGTGGGATAGGCTCCAGCTAAACAAAATAGGTTAGGTTACGTTATTAGTACCCGAAGGTAAAGTTGTTTTGCAGTCAGCAAGATCAGGACATCCATTTAAACATACAGAGAAAGTAACATCTTAGATATGCAATACAAAGACCTACCACATAACAAGCATCACAAACATTGCCAAGATCACTAAATAGTACATGTACTCAAAGTTCCCCATAAAAAAGATAAAACATATTGGGGAGGTCTCGCTCCTCCGGGTTCCTTGGACCACCAATGACGGACATGACAGCTGTATTCATCTTGGCGAACAATAATTTATGTTGCAATAAATGTTCGTTGGGACCTTTTTCAGTCATTTTCTGTCCGTCTCCTTCTCGCTCGAGCACATGAATGGTTTCTCCCAGCGTGTCACCAACCGCCATCCCCAACAACAACAACCCTTTCTCCTTCCCGACTGCTGCCTTTAACAGAGCGACAGGTGGTCAGACATAAACTCACAGCTGTGTTATCTACGCACCTGCCACTGATCTCGAAGCCGGTCCTGGCACACCCCGTTTTGCCGCAGGCCCGCAGGCCACGCCCCCCCTCACATATAAAATTCCAATCAGATAAAATTTGAGACAAGCCAGAATAAACCACCATAATAACAGAATAATAAAATAATAAATTGCACTAAAATAAATATAGAAAAACAAATAGATACTACAGCTTATCTAGTTCTGTGATGGCAGCTGGGACAAAACTACATCTGTGCCATTTTGTTTTGCCTCTTGGGACTAAAAACTTCCAGATGGGAGAAGCTAAAAATAACTGTGTAGGTAGTGAGATCAATCAATCAATCAATCAATGTTTATTTATATAGCCCTAAATCACAAGTGTCTCAAAGGGCTGTACAAGCCACAACGACATCCTCGGTACAGAGTCCACATTCGGGCAAGGAAAACTCACCCCAGTGGGACGTCAATGTGAATGACTATGAGAAACCTTGGAGAGGACCGCATATGTGGGTTGTTGCTATCCTTCTTTGTGTGAACATTGTTAATTGCCATGTCATGTACGGATGTACTTTGTGGACACCGTAAGTTTTTGCTGTCATCCAGCATTCTGTTTCCGTTTACTTTGTAGCCAGTTCAGTTTTACTTTCGTTTTGCATAGCCATTGCCTTTCTCTTAGCCTTTCCCTTTCCCTTTTGTTCATTTTTGGTTTAAGCATTATATACCTTTTTACCTGCATGCTGCTGTGGTCTGCATATTGGGATCACAACAAATCATTCTCGTCTCACCCGACACATTCCGACTTTTACACAGCAATTAACTACCTGTTGCCACCTACTGACATGGAGTATTATGTAGTTACCCTGCCGAGTTTTACACAGCACAGACACTAAGCAACGGCACATTATTTGCATATTTTAATTACTGATTTGCAAAAAATATTTTTTGGACCAATTAGGTGAAGTTGCATAGTTGCACAGTGGTTGAAAAACACTGTTGTAGAGGGTGGCTGGAGACAACTGAGACTCATCAATTAATTTACCTGACTCTTTAACAATTTGGTTTAGGGAATTATTGTTCTTTAGTGACAGGTGACTGAACCATGAGACCAGGGAGAAGGACAAAACAGATGATATAAAGCATGATAAAACATGATCATGATTGTCTTGTCAACATTAAAATGAGAGTTTTCTCAGACAGTACAAACGTCGGTGAGCCTAATTACACACCGCATCACAGTTAGCATCAAATTTCAGTTGTTGGTCAATTATAGTTCCAAGGTATTTATACCTGTGCACATATTCAATGCCCTGGTTTTTAATCACAGTTGGCTGGTTCACATGGGTGTCTTCCTAAAGTCGATCAGCATGTCTTTTGTTTTTGATAAGTTGACCTGGAGGTAAGACTCATCACACCAGTGTACAAAGTCATCAATAATGGGCTGCTTTCATCTCCATTTAGCAAACTAACAATGACTGAATCATCAACATAATTGATTATTGTTCTGTTGTCATATTTACTCCGACACATGTTTGTGTACAAAATAAATAACAGGGGAGACAACACACAACCTTGTGGTGAGCCGGTAGAAGTACCTTTCCTGACAGACAAAGTACCATTGATCCTGACTTTCTGGGTTCTGTTCGTTAAAAAGTTAAGGATCCAGCCCATCAAGTTATTAGTCAGGCTAAAGTGCTCAGTCATTCTGCTAATCAGAATATGCGGCTGGATCGTGTTAAAAGCTAATGAAACGTCTACAAATAAAAGTCTGGCGTGAGTTCCATTTTTATGCTTTCATCTCTTCTCGCATTGACTATTGTAATTCTGTTTTAACTTGTTTCAACAAGTCAACTTTAAAGAGACTTCAGACTGCACAGTATCCGGCTGCCAGACTTATGACCGGTGCACGCAGAACAGCCTACATTACCCCCATTCTATCCAGTCTTCATTGGCTTCCAGTCAAATGCTGCATAGAGTTTTAAGATTTTAGTCCTGATTTTCCGTTCGTTGCATGGTGGGGCCCCTATGTATATCACTGATTTGTTGTGCCCTTACACTTCAGGGCGCAGCTTTCGGTCTTCAGGCCAGGGTCTCCCTAATGATCCCAAAAACTCATTTTAAAACTTGTGGATACCTGGCATTCCAGACTGTAGCCCCCAGGCTCTGGAATGACTTGCACCAGTCCCTTTGTGAGCTTGAGACTGTGTTGCCTTTTTTAAAAACATTTGAAGACTTTGCTTTTTAGTAAAGCTTTTAGTTAATGGACTTAACTTTTGTTTTTAATCCACTTTTTTATCCTTTTGTATTGTATTTATGATGTTTCCCTGTTGATTAAATTTTATTGTTGTTTTAATTCACCTATGTTTTGTACACCACTTTGTTAGAATCATACATAATGTTGGATATAGAGAACATACAAACCCCTTATTCATTGAATCTAAAATACTGAAATTCCACGACATAGTGAATTTGCAAACAGCTAAAATTATACACAGAGCACATTACAATCTCCTACCCAATAATACACAACAATTCTTCTCGACAAAAGAGGAGAAATATAATCTTAGAGAAAAATGTAATTTTGTATGCACCTACAACTCTTAAGACCTTGGAATATGTGGAATTAAAAATTATGGAATGGATTAAGCAAAGAAATCAAACTATGTACTAATATGATCCACTTCAAGAAACTCTTCAAACTTAAAGTGTTTACAAAGTACAAAGAAGAAGAGCCATGATAAGCATTCTGAATTTATTTCATCCATCCGTTCATTTTCTAGATAATCTTACTTATCTCACCATATGAAATATAATTTACTTCACTCATTATTATTTATTTATTTGTATTGTTATTACTTATGGAGTATATTGTGAATACATTGAGAACAGGAAGTGAACAAAAGTTTTAGCAACTGCTACACTACCGTTCAAATGTTTGGGGTCACCCAAACAATTTTGTAGAATAGCCTTCATTTCTAAGAACAAGAATAGACTGTCGAGTTTCAGATGAAAGTTCTCTTTTTCTGGCCATTTTGAGCGTTTAATTGAGCCCACAAATGTGATGCTCCAGAAAGTCAATCTGCTCAAAGGAAGGTCAGTTTTGTAGCTTCTGTAACGAGCTAAACTGTTTTCAGATGTGTGAACATGATTGCACAAGGGTTTTCTAATCATCAATTAGCCTTCTGAGCCAATGAGCAAACACATTGTACCATTAGAACACTGGAGTGATAGTTGCTGGAAATGGGCCTCTATACACCTATGTAAATATTGCACCAAAAACCAGACATTTGCCGCTAGAATAGTAATTTACCACATTAGCAATGTATAGAGTGTATTTCTTTAAAGTTAAGACTAGTTTAAAGTTATCTTCATTGAAAAGTACAGTGCTTTTCCTTCAAAAATAAGAACATTTCAATGTGACCCCAAACTTTTGAACGGTAGTGTATGTAAAGGAAAAGGGGTAGGATTAAATAAACTCTGGTTCTTCCTTCTCCTTTTCGAACATGTTGAATAGAGAAACTGGAAATTGTGATGTATCATGTTGTATGCATGCATGTTCAAAATAAACACAAACTCAACTCAACTTTGTGATTTCTATCTGTGAAAGCGCATTGTAAATAAAATTAATTTGCTTACTTACTTACTTGCATATGTGTCCAGATTCTGACAAACCTGGTGATGGAGAGCCTCCATCCTGAGCTGAGGAATATGATTGGGCCTCGTCTAAAGGGGAAGACGCAGCAGAGGCAGAGGAATTGGATGTTTGTGAGTTTCCGTGGGACTGGACCACGTGTTATATTCAATGTTGTGTTAACACACTGCAATGATAGTGACATTTATGCTTGGCTTTTTTCTAGATATCGGATGCTGTGTACAGGCAGGTTTTGGCCCAGACCAGCAGTCAGTATGATGCTCTCCTTGAAGCCTGTGAGACGCAGAAGATTGAACTGGATTCTCGGCTAAGAACCAACATGGACCAAATCATTGCATCCAAAGAGCATGTCAGCAGCAAGATTCGAGGTAATCTTGTTCACTGAAAAACAAACTCTTCGTCAGCTAAAATATATTTGATTACTTTGCAGTTACATCATAAAAGGCACAATTTGTGGTTATGAATTGTATTGATAAGTGACACAAGTTTGTTGTTTTTAGTTAAGCTTTTGTGTACAACTCTCAGGGAATTATTTCAAAGATGTTGTGAACAAATGTAGATAATAGGTAAAGTTAATATATTAACTCATGCGATTAATCACAAAAAGTTATCACTTAATCATCTGTATATATCAGGGGTGTAATAGTATTGTAGATACCGTGGTATTTCGGTTTCAGTCTTCACAATAACACCGTGGCGCTTAATGGTACCAAACAAAAACTTGGTGTGTAGTTTTTTCCGGCGCTTTAGCGTTGGCCGGGTCTGAAAGTAAACTACATTTCCTCAAATCATCTGCACAACGCAGGGCGAAGTAAATATAAGGAAACTGAAAAACTACTTGATGAATCCTCAATCCATCCATCCATCCATTTTCTACCGTTTGTCCCTTTTGGGGTCGCGGGGGGTGCTAGAGCCTATCTCAGCTGCATTTGGGCGTAAGACGGGGTACACCCTGGACAAGTCGCCACCTCATCACAGGGCCAACACAGATAGACAGACAACATTCACACTCACATTCACACACTAGGGCCAATTTAGTGTTGCCAATCAACCTATCCCCAGGTGCATGTTTTTGGAGGTGGGAGGAAGCCGGAGTACCCGGAGGGAACCCACAAAGTCACGGGGAGAACATGCGAACTCCACACAGAAAGATCCCGAGCGCAGGATCGAACCCATCCACCTAATTTTACACTGCTTGTTTCTTTCGATGTCGCGGGGGGGGGGGGGGGGGGGGGGCGTCCTGGAGTCTGTCCAGCTGTACTCGGGCGGAAGGCAGCGTACACCTGGACAAGTCTCCTTCTCATAAAATGTCATCCAGAAAATATATTTTAAGCCAAACATCAGTTTTTGAGGTATTTACATACTTGTAAAGAACATAATGTCATGGCTGTCTTGAGTTTCCAATCATTTCTACAACTCTTATTTTATTGTGATAGAGTGATAGGAGCACATACTTGTTGGTCAAAAAAAACATTCATGAAGTGTGGTTCTTTTATGAATTTATTATGGGTCTACTGAAAATGTGACCAAATCTGCTGGGTCAAAAGTATACATACAGCAATGTTAATATGTGGTTACATGTACATTACCTCCAAATTCTTCAGGACAACCTAAAATCATCAGCCCGGAGATTGTGTTTTGGGCGCAGTTGGGTGTTCCAACAAGACAATGACCTCAAACACAAGTCAAAAGTGGTAAAGGAATGTCTAAATCAGGCTAGAATTAAGGTTTTAGAATGGCCTTCCCAAAGGCCTGACTTAAACGTGCGGACAATACTGAAGAAACAAGTCCATCTCAGAAAACCAACAAATTTAGCTGAACTGCACCAATTTTGTCGAGAGGAGTGGTCAAAAATTCAACCAGAAGCTTGCCAGAAGCTTGTGGATGGTTACCAAAAGCGCCTTATTGCAGTGAAAATTGCCAAGGGACATGTAACCAAATATTAACATTGCTGTATGTATACTTTTGACCCAGCAGATTTGGTCACATTTTCAGTAGACCCATAATAAATTCATAAAAGAACCAAACTTCATGAATGTTTTTTGAAACCAACAAGTACCGTAATTTCCGTACTATCAGCCGCACCTGACTATAAGCCGCACCAGCTAAATTTAGGGGAAAATACAGATTGCTCCATATATAAGCCGCACCCGACTATAAGCCGCAGGGTTTTGATGTGTAATTACCGTAGTATATAGGGGTTCCTGCTACCACGGAGGGGATTGTCGGGACAGAGATGACTGTTTGGGAACGCAAAGCGTCCCATTTATTAACAAAAAATCTTTCAATCATTCAATCAAACTTTCACATCTTTGACATGGCGAACAGCATTCGTGCAGAGTACAAATAATACAACGGTGCAAAGTAATACAAAGTGCTCGCCTGTACGTTATCAAAATAACCAGCCTACCGGTATATGAAAAGTCAGTCTTTAATCATTGTGTCATCGTCTTCCTCCTGCGTACTAAAACCACCGAAATCCTCTTCGTCGGTGTCGGAGAAGAACAGGCCGTAAATAAGCCGCAGGGACCAGAAAGAGGGGAAAAAGTAGCGGCTTATAGTCCGGAAATTACGGTATGTGCTCCAATCACTCTATCACAAAAAAATAAGAGTTGTAGAAATTATTGGAAACTCAAGACAGCCATGACATTATGTTCTTTACAAGTGTATGTAAACTTTTGACCATGACTGTATGTGGAGGATACACCAAAGCCTTGCAGGTAATTTTATTCATGTCATTAAAAGCGTTTTTATGTCCATTTTGTTTTGCGCTGTTTATAAAAGCATAGTGTTCAATAAATATGTAATTAAAGCAAAAAATCGCCTAGTCACAGTTGTAAAAACTTTTTTTTAAATTATCGGTCGATGGTACGCTTATTAATGATAAAAATGTTATCTATTTACAAAAAAATCATGATTAATTTGGAGTTAACTATGAGGAAAATAAGATTAATCTCAATTATATTTCAATAGTTTGAGAGCCTTAGTAATAAATTAAATTGCATTTGACTGAGTGATATCAGTATTTGATCCCCAAACAAAACATGGGTTCGTAATTGATGGACAAAACCTTGCTGGCGAGCTCTATTAGATCTATCCTATCTAAGTCTGAAAGCAATTACCGGTAAGTGATGAAGCCTTGCTCGGTTGAGAAGTTAAACATCTCCTAAGACAATCTGTCCAGTTGTGATTATTTCAACGCTCTGAGGACAGATGTCATATGTTTCTCCTTGTTGGTTAGCCGGAATTTTGGTTGCAGTCCTTTTCACAGATACTCTCCAAAACCTTCTGGTTTTGGGGCTGTCTCATGAAGTTGCAGCTCCTTTCACAGTTTTTTGTGGACTAATTCCGATCGAGTCAACGTTAGGCCCCTGCAGGATTTGAATATGCTTTTTCTAAAACCGCTCCTTCGTGGCAGTGCATAGGTTGCTTTAAAATACTCAACGTTTGAGGGGCAACCGATTCTCTCGTTTTCGGGTCGTTGGTTCTGCCTTCTTCTTTTACATAATACCTTCCATAAAAAAAAAAGTTCTCACTTGAGTCCTTGAAAAGATGTTTTCATTTTTATAATATGTGTTAATATTGTTCTCTATTTATATATGTGTTTGCAGCCCTGGTGTTGCCCAAAGCAGAGGCTCTCCTGAGGAGGAGCATCCAAACTTACATCAGTTCTATCTTAGAGGCCTTGATGGAGCCCACCAGCCGAGGTTTCGCCGAAGTCAGAGATGTTTTCTTCAGGGAGGTGGTGGAGATTAGCAAAAACTTGATAAACGGAGGAGGCAAAGACAAAATGGGAGAAGTAAGTCATATTGTGTTTATTTGTTGTTTCGCCGTGCTCACAGTCATGTCACGTTTGTTTTCTTTCAGCACATGGAGAGGCTCTCTATGCTGGCCTTCCACCCTGTCAAAATGCAGAGTTGCTACGAAAAGGTGGAGGAGCTGAATCTGGAGGGGCTACAGCAAAGGTTCGACGTGTCCAGCCCCTGTGTGTTTGTCAGCAGGGCTCAGATCCTCATGAGGGAGGTGAGAGGTCGCTGGAATGTTTACACACCATCCTCAGAGTCAGAAAGCAGTGCCAGTGTAGCAGACAGTAAACCTGCTGTCTGTCCCAAAGCACTTCATTTTGAGTCATCATGTCAGTATTAAACATATCACCAGCACTGTGCAATAGAGGTGTGCGATACTGCAATGGATCCAATACCATGTAGACACAGGACCAGTACAGTTGATATTAACATGTTTTACTACTTTTCAATTTTAATCATATTCAAAGACAAACAGCATATAAAGATCCTTAAGGTTTTGAAGGGCCTAAAAAATATTATTTTTTTCCTTTTTTTGCTCAGGTTTATTAAAAAACAAAAAATATCAGATTATGTCACAGGTTTAAATTAGTCAAATAACTCATTGTATGCTAGTTTATACTAATTGAAAAGTCTGACGGGCAGCATGTTGGGGATGTGGTTAGCGCTGGTGCTTCATAGCAAGAAGGTCCTGGGTTCGATTCCTGGGCTCAGAGTCTTTCTGTGTGGAGTTTGCATATTCTCCCCGTTACTGCATGGGTTCCCCCGGGCTTCCTCCAGGCTTCCTTCCACCTCCAAAGACATGCACCTGGGGATAGTTTGATTGGCAACACTAAATTGGCCGAGAGTGTGAATGCGAGTGTGATTGTTGTCTGTCTGTGTTGGCCGTGCGATGAGGTGGGGATTTGTCCAGGGGGTACCCTGCCTTCCGCCCGAGTGCAGCAGTAGAAAATGGATGGATGGATACATTGAAAACTGTGACATACTTTAACAAAGGGCCTTTAAATGGTTAAAATTAAAATGAATAACAAAAATACCTGTTTGTTTTTTGTTTAGGTCTGAAATTGATTGAAAAAAATTTGATAAATAAAAAAATTATTCAACATGTTTTTTGTTTTTTGAGAAAAAACTGTCTTTGGGGTATTGTTGAATAACTGCCAGTGAATTGTACAATTGTGAAATAATTTGACATTGAAACTTTAAAATTTAACATGAAAAAAACCATGTTGGGAAATATTATGTGTAATGGCGTAATACAACAACAATTATCGCCAAAATACAGCAAAGATTTATTGAAAGGACAAAAAAGTCAGTCTTTGTCCTCTGAATGTTAAACAATAATTATTTGTTACAAATTTTTTCATTTTGCTTTAAAACCATTTATATCATGATTATAATCAGAATAGAAATATACAAGAAATGCAGCACAAGGTTGATTGAGAGAATTGAGGAAAACAATATGTATTTTTATGCCCTTTGAAAAAAATGACTTATATGTCCTGTTTGGCTTTGGTGGGTTGTCGACTAACTCCCAGTGTGTCTTACACCTGTGAAAGAATTGGACATTGAAATTTTTAAAATTTAACAAAAGAAAATATGTGTAATGTGTTTTGGTCTTGATAGCATTGCTAAGTGGCTGGGACCCCCCCTAAGCCTAATGTACATTTTCAATAACATGTAAAAGTGTTGTTATTGTTATTTTGGCAGCAAATGGACAACGCAGTACACACCTTTGAGCAGCTACTGCAGCAGTCTATGACTGCACAGGGAGACAATGACTTGTGCAAAACCATTCAAGGATGTCAGGACAGAGTTCTCAAGGTAAACACAACATTCAAACCATAACAATGTTGTCATGTTTGCATAAGAAAATGCCATCATGCGTCAGTAATCTGGTCTCTCTGTGTTACTGTCTCTCTTGCTTCAGAAATATGATTATGACAGCAGCACAATACGCAAGAAGTTCTTCAGAGAGGCTCTGCTGCAGATTATCATCCCGTACATGCTGCAGCAGCTTTCACCTTCTTGCACACCTGTGAGTAACTCCATTGTTATGTGTGTTTTGCTGTATTTACACTAAAATACACTTAGAGTACTTTTCGGACTATAAGGCCCACTTAAAATAATTTCATTTTCTCAAAACTCGACAGTGCGCCTTATAACCCGGTGCACCTAATGTACGGAATAATTTTGGTTGTGCTTACCGACCTCGAAGCTATTTTATTTGGTACATGGTGAAATGATAAGTTTAACCAGTAGATGGCAGTCACACATAAGAGATATGTGTAGACTGCAATATGAGTCAAGTAAACAACACCAAAATGTTATATTTAACATTGAAAATATAGAACATTACACACGGCGCTCAAAAATGTATCAAAATGTTTTAGTACGACTTTGGTAAGCTATGAAGCCGCACCGCTTGATGGATTGTACTGTGCTTCAACATACGAGTATTATTGTGTGTGTATAAGGTAAGACATATTATCTGGCGTTATTATGCAAAAGCAACTTTTCTTACCTTCTGGTACCTGCTGATCTGTATTTGGGATCTGCATAAGTCCTGAAAATGTGCGCGTATCCGCCATTGTAGTGCGTGCCGACACTGTAGTCGATAGGCTTCTTCTTTTTCTCTATCTTCTTGTCGTATCCGTCAGTAAATTCGCCATGAAAGCGCTAAAACGGTGTAGTGAGTTTACATTATTCATCCTAGGAACTTTAGTTATTAGAGAGTTCCGGTCAGACGGTTTTTCACGGGACACATTTCCGGCTTTGTTATTGCACTAGTAAGCCACAGATGAGGAGATGCTGCTCTGTTATTGATTTAAGTAGAGTCTGAATGTCATTAAAACAGTGAGCTCCATCTTTTGACACTTCTTCCACTCCCGTCCTTGCACGCTACACCGCTAAAACAAAGATGACGGGGAGAAGACGCTGCCGAAAGTGAGCCACGTAAATAAGACCGCCCACAAAACGGCGCATCCTGAAGCGACTGTCAGAAAGCGGCTTTAAGACGGTCTGTAAAACATAATCTATGCAACATTTTGATCAAAGAACCACCATTACACGTTATGTAGACCATAAGGAAGTGTTTTCCATTTAGAAAAAAAATATGACCCCTTTAATGCGCCCTATGGTATCGGATCGGTATTTCCGATACCAGCCTCAATTTCACACGGATCAGAAAGAAAATCAGCGGTATCGCACCCAATTTAAGGAAATACACTTTACACCTGTAGCACCTGCAGTGAGCAAATTCGTCCAAAAGATTGCAGCATAGCACAAACAATAACATGGAAAGGAGGACCATACTGGGGCCGTAACTTTACTGATAACTGATATTTGAATTCTTACCAAGTGACATTTTTTTAAATACGTTTCAGGCCTGTTAACAAATGAGCTGTAAGACTTTGTTTTATGTAAATAAGTTGTGTCGCTTTGTTTCCCCCTTGTGGAGTTGGAGAGCAATTGCCCAACACAATCACCAGTCAGTACTAAATTGTACCATGAACTAAATTAGTTTGACTTCTCAAATAGTTCGTCTCTAAATGAACTTCCTATAGCCTGTGGAATGCCGGCTTAATTTGGACTCTCAAACAAAATGCGAATGAGATTAAATAGAATTAATCTGGTGTATTAAAGGCCAATAATGCAGCACAAACCTATTTGCGCTGCTTTTGTGCAAGACAACTGATTCACTTTCCGCACAACTGGAAAGATAGGCCAGAACAATAGCAACCTTCCTCGAGAGGAGAAAAAACGTGAGGAGATAGAGCCTTTTCAGTGGCAGGGAACAACCTATTAAGTCCCCCCAGTCTCTGAGCCAATTTAAATCTAGGCTTAAAACATATTTTTACTCCCTGGCATTCAAATCCAGTTAGACAGGATATCTTGGTTGTTTTTATTTCTTGTTTTATCCTGTGTATTTATTTATTACATTTTAGTATTTTAGGTGATATAATCTGCACTTCTTTGAAGGTATATTTTACTACTGTATTTTATTCATCCTTCTGTGTTACGATGTAAATGTGACACTATCTGCCCCTTTTCTTATGTCTGTACAGCACTTTGGCCAACTAGGGTTGTTTTTAAATGTGCTATATAAATAAATAAACTGAACTGAACTGAAACTGGATATAAGTCAGGGCACAAATAGTCTTTTCTTTTGGATTTAAAACTCCTTCCATTAATCCACAGAGCCTTTTGGGTTAAACTTTAAGACAGGGGGCCCCAAACTACAGCCCGCGGACCATATACGGCCTGTCAGCGTCCAAAATCCGGCCCGCGAGAAGTCTCACATTTTTTTTAAATGTGTCCCACCGCTTCCATGTTAGCAACCTCTCTTTGTTTATAATGTCTATTTTCTTCTAGATCCAACCTCTATTTTATGCTGCCCTTTTTTTTTTGCTGCAGCTGTTACATACACTGTAATATTGTACACCAGGGATGTCCAAATCATTTTAGCTCAGGGGCCGCGTGGAGGGAAATCTGCGCACACGCGGGCCGAACTATTAAAATCATGGCATTAAAACAAAAAAATAAAAATAACTTTAGATTGTTTTATTTGTCTTACTTTGGCCAAAAATAGAACAAACACATTCTGAAAATATTACAATATAAGGATAGAAAAAAACACCCGGCAGCGGTAAAGTTTAGATCAGTGGTCCCCAAACTATGGCACGCGGGCCAAATACGGCCCGCCAGCGTCCAAAATCAGGCCCGCGGGAAATCTCAAGTTGTTGTTTTTTAATTTGTCCTTTCTAATCTATTTTCCACCGCTTGTTACTCTCGGGGTCTCCTAGCCGCTCAGGCCAATCATATTGTCTAAAAATGCATTTTCCCATCGCTAACGTGACATCGTCGCGCTTGCGCTGCGGTGTTGGACAAGCGTGCGGCAAGTGCACACTCTTTTAATCAATTAGTGCATGAGAAATATATATATATATATATATATATATATATATATAGACACACACACACACAGCCCGGGCCAATATTTTTTAACCCAATGCGGCCCCCGAGTTAAAAAGTTTGGGGACCCCTGCTTTAAGACTTTCAAAAGTTTTGTTTCCATGATTTCCGTCCGAAAATTCCTTAGAAAAAACTCTTCCGCCAGTCTTTCATTGCATCCGACCCGATACGTTCTTGAAGGTAGCGTCATGCCTTTGTTAAATCCATAAACACTGCAGCAGTACATTGTGAAGTGAAAACCATTTCAGGTGACTACCTCTTGAAGCTCATCGAGAGAATGCCAAGAGTGTGCAAAGCAGTAATCAGCGCAAAGGGTGGCTATTTTGAAGAAACTAGAATATAAACCATGTTTTCAGTTATTTCACCTTTTTTTGTTAAGTACATATTTCCACATGTGTTCATTCATAGTTTTGATGCCTTCAGTGACAATCTACAATGTAAATAGTCATGAAAATAAAGAAAACCCATTGAATGAGAAGGTGTGTCCAAACTTTTGGCCTGTTGTTGTCATCCGTAAGTCTCGGAAGACAATGGATTGGCGCCCCTTGGATATGATTTAGTTGGTCATGCAGCGTCTGCTGTGGCTGTACAGACCCACATGGGAGTGACAGTCTCTGTTGCAATTGGTGCATTTTTAGGTCGAGTCAGCTACAGGATGTAGTTGCTTGCTCTTTCTCTGAGCTTGCTTCTCATCTGCAAGCTGGCGGAGTTTTGCCTCGCCAGCTTTCAGTCCAGTGTTCACGGTGTGTCTCCAGCTAGATCTGTCCTGAGCAAGCTCTTCCCAGGTGTTCAGGTCCATGTCAAGCGCTTTCAGGTCACGCTTGCAGACATCCTTGAAGCGGAGAATTGGCCGTCCCGTTGTCCTCTTGCCAGAGGCAAGCTCTGCGCAGAGGATGTCTTTGGGGATCCGGCCATCGTCCATTCAACGCACATGGCCCAGCCACCAAAGGCGACGCTGACGGAGGAGAGTGACCATACTGGGAATCTTGGCTTGCATCAGCACCTCGTTGTTTGTCACACGATCGCTCCATATAATCCTGAGTATGCGACGGAGGCAGCGCATGTGAAAGGCACGTAGCCTCTTCTCCTGCGAGGAATACAGAGTCCAGGATTCGCTGGCGTACAAGAGAGTGCTTAGCACGCAGGCACGATACACAGCGATCTTGGTGTTTATTGTCAGCATGCTGTTGTTCCACACTCTTTGCGACAACCTGGCCAAGGTTGTGGATGCCTTGCCGATCCTCTTGTTGATCTCCGCTTCCAGTGAGAGGTTGTCAGTGATGGTGGAGCCAAGGTATGTGAACTGGCTTACGACCTCTAGTTCATAGTCGTTGATGGTGATACAGGGTGGTTCAGCATCTTGGGCCA
Source organism: Entelurus aequoreus (assembly GCF_033978785.1). NCBI lineage: Eukaryota > Metazoa > Chordata > Actinopteri > Syngnathiformes > Syngnathidae > Entelurus > Entelurus aequoreus. Next base: position 33,957,836 of record NC_084751.1, on the reverse strand, counting down.
TCACATTTGTCTTCTTCAGACTGATAGTCAGGCTGAACTCGTCGCATGCCTTTGCAAAGCAGTCCATCAGGCTCTGTAGCTCTTCTGGGTGTGGGTGGCCAGAGCAGCGTCATTTGCAAACAGCATGTCGCTGATGGTTACCTCCCGGATATTGCTCTTTGCTTTTAGGCGAGCCAGGTTGAACAGTCGGCCGTCTGACCGAGTGTGGAGGTAAACACCCTCGGTCGACAATCCGAAGGCGTGCTTCAGTAGAACGGCAAAGAAGATACCGAAGAGAGTGGGAGCGAGGACACAGCTCTGCTTGACGCCACTGCGGATTTAGAAGGCATCTGACGTTGAGCCGTCATATTGAACTGTGCCTTTCATGCCGTCATGGAACGACTTGATCATGCTCAGGAGTCTCGGTGGGCAGCCAATCTTCGCTAGGACTGTGAAGAGCCCATCCCTGCTGACAAGGTCGAACACTTTGGTCAGGTCTATGAAGGCCAGAAAGAGGGGCTTGTGCTGCTCTCTGCACTTTTCTTGCAGTTGCCTGATGGTGAAGACCATGTCAATGGTTGATCTTTCCGAGCGGAACCCGCACTGTGACTCTGGGTATACTCTATCAGCAAGCTTCTGCAGTCTGTTCAGGAGGACGCGTGTGAAGACTTTGCCTACGATGCTTAGGAGAGATATTCCTCTGTAGTTGTTACAATCGCTTCTATCACCCTTGTTCTTGTACAGGGTAACGATGTTGGCGTCTCATGTCCTGAGGTACTGCTCCTTCCTCCCAGCACTGACAGAGGAGGTCGTAAAGATGTTCCCTCAGTGTGCTGTCGCCACACTTGATGACTTCTGGTGGTATGCCATCCTTCCCAGGCGCTTTCCCTGAGGACAGGCTGTCAATGGCCTTCTTCAGTTCAGCCACAGTAGGTTTCTCTTCCAGTTCAACCATGAGAGGGAGGCTTTCAATGACTGCAAGGGCATCGTATGTGACTTGATTCTGTCTGGAGTACAGTTCGGAATAGTGTTCCACCCATCTGCTTGCCTTTGTCCTGGATGGTCTCGCCCGTGGCAGACTTCAGTGGTGCTGTAACCTTCTTGGTGGGGCCCATGGCTTTCTTGATGCCTTCGTACATGCCCCTGATGTTTCCAGTATCAGCCGCTAACTGGATGCTCTGGCAGAGCTGGAGCCAGTATTCGTTAGCACATTGCCTTGCTAGTCTCTGTACTTTGCTCTTGGCAGATCTGTACACCTGCAGTGTCCTCTGGCTGGGGGATCGTTTGTATTCCAGGTGAGCTCTGTGGCGTTCTTCTACGGCTGGAGTGAGTATAGAGGAGTTGGCCTCAAACCAGTCGTTGTTCTTTGTCTGCTTCTTTCCAAAGACCATCATGGCAGTGCTGTGTACTGACACTCTAATGCGGTCCCATCTCTCTGTGGCTGAGCCACCAGGAGGCTCTGAGTCAAGCACCTCGGAGAGAGATTGGGTGAATTCCGCTATCTTGTCAGGATGTGCGGTCTTGCTCACATTTATGCGGGGTTTGCCCTGGGGCCTGGAGCAATGGATCTTCTTAGGCAGAAGTCTCATCTTGGACTACACCAGCGAGTGATCAGTATCGCAGTCAAGGCTGTGAAAGGTGCGGGTAAGGAGGACGCACTTCAACGGAGATCGCCTGGTGATGATCAGGTCTAGCTGGTGCCAGTGTTTGGAGCGAGGGTGTCTCCAAGACACTTTGTGCTGAGGCTTTGTCTGGAAGAAGGAGTTGGTGATGCTGAGGTCATGGTATGAGCACAACTCCAGGAGTCGTTGCCCATTTTTTCATCTTTCCAACACCAAACTTTCCAAGACAGGAGGGCCAAGAGTCGTGGTCAGCGCCCACTCTGGCGTTGAAGTCACCCAGCAGTATCAGGTGCTCTTCTTTTGGGATCCTGTAGATAAGAGAGTCTAGCTGGCTGTAAAACTCGTCCTTGGTATCCCTGGTGGCGCTGAGTGTTGGTGCATATACACTGATCAGGTTGACGGGCCCAGTGGTGGTGTGGAGACGGAGTGATAGCAGTCTTTCTGTGCCTTGTTGACAGGGTTCTATCATTCCCGGATACTCGTACCCTAAGCCCGTAAGGCAGGCGGACTGTGGCGGGACAGCACCTATTTGGCTGGGGGCTGCCCAGCTTGAGGCGGGCGTTAGTTGTCCAATGAGACGTGGTGTTCTCTCCCACCGACGAAAGCAACCCCTGGCGCCAGCTCTACGTCAATCAAGCAGATGGCTTATAACCGGTAACTTGCTTCCCGTGTTGTTTCGACACTTTGCAGCGAAGCTAGTGTCCTCTCCAGGGCGCTAGCCTGGGCAAGGTGGTATAAAGAATAAGCTGTTGCCCATTAGGCAGATCCCCCCTCTCCACGCAGCTGATGGATCCAAGGGAAAGGTAAAACCGATACATCTTGGCACCAGCGGCATCGCAGGAGTTGCCGGAATGACTATGAAGACAAGGTCAGACCGCCTTAGGGACTCCGGCTCCGGATTTGATGTCAGGGTTGACTTCCCTTAGCCTTTGGTTATCCAAAACCTGCCCGCGAGGCAGCGGGAGACTCGTGGAGTGCGGGGACGTCTCTCTGCCCGTGCAGGTCCATGTAGACCTGCCCACTGCCTTTTGGCCTGTACGGTATATTTTCAGTTCATTTATATATTTTATTCCCATAGCAGTAGTTACTCCTATCCTTGTTTTGAATTCCATTCAACTTTGCTTAGTTACAAAAGTGATGCAGAATGAAGGGGAAAATATGTGATGTATTACTGAAAGATGATATTTTTTGACGTTCTTCTCTCCCCCCCAGGAGCTGCCACATTTTAAAGAGCTCATCTTTGAGGACTTTTCTCGCTTCCTGCTTGTGGAAAATATGTTTGAAGAGGTGGTGCTGCAGTCCGTCACCAAGGACATCATGATGGGTGAGGGTCAAGATGCACTGAGACATTGAAGCAACCGATTATCACATGACTAAAATGTGTGTGTGTGTGTGTGTGTGTGTGTGTGTGTGTGTGTGTGTGTGTGTGTGTGTGTGTGTGTGTGTGTGTGTGTGTGTGTGTGTGTGTGTGTGTGTGTGTGTGTGTGTGTGTGTGTGTGTGAGTGAGTGTAGCTGTGAAGGAGGCTGCCGTTCAGAGGAGGCACAATCTCTACAGGGACAGCATTGTGATGACCAACAGTGACCCCAACCTCCACCTGCTTGGAGAAAGCTCCCCTGTGGACTGGGCCACCAAATTTCCTAGCGAGGATCCGGAAGCTGTGAACAGTGGCGGCGAGGACGGATGTTCTGGCAACAGACGCAAGCAGGTGGTGTCCATGATTCAGCTGGACGGAGTACCTCTGCCCTACGAGTCGTGTTTGGAAGTTCCAGGGGTGGAGCTCATCCCGGAGGAGGACGCCGTGGCAACCGCAGAGGAGGAGGACGCTCACCTGAGCAAGGATGATCTGGATGAAATCAAAGATCTCCTCGATCGCGTGGTAGAGTTGGATGTGGCGCTACCCGACACCACCGCCAACGGGACGATCACCCTGGAGGACGGCCTGCAGGAGGAAGTGAGCCGGGTCACCTCCGTTGTGGAGGACGTCTCTAGCCCGCAAGACAATAGGTCTCCGCGCTCGATCCTCCAGCAGCTGGTAGAAAACAAGAACCAGAAAGTCGATAAGGTGGTAGTTCCAGGGGTGGAGCTCATCCCGGAGGAGGGCGCTGTGGCAACCGCAAAGGAGGAGGACGCTCATCGGCACCTGAGCAAGGACGATCTGGAGAAAATCAAAGATCTCTTCGATCACTTGATAAATTTGGAAGTGGCGTTACCTGACGCCGATGCCAAGAACCAGGAAGCCGATAAGGTGGCAGTTCCAGGGGTGGAGCTCATCCTGCAGGAGGGCGCCGTGGCAACCGCAAAGGAGGAGGACGCTCATCGGCACTTGAGCAAGGACGATCTGGAGGAAATCAAAAAACTCCTCGATCACTTGATAAATTTGGAAGTGGCGCTACCTGACGCCAATGCCAAGAACCAGGAAGCCGATAATTTGGCAGTTCCAGGGGTGGAGCTCATCCTGCAGGACGGCGCTGTGGCAACCACAAAGGAGGAGGACGCTCATCGGCACCTGAGCAAGGACGATCTGAAGAAAATCAAAGATCTCCTCGATCACTTGATAAATTTGGAAGTGGCGCTACCTGACGCCGATGCCAAGAACCAGGAAGCCGATAAGGTGGCAGTTCCAGGAGTGGAGCTCATCCAGCAGGAGGGCGCTGTGGAAACCGCAAAGAAGGAGGACGCTCATCGGCACCTGAGCAAGGACGATCTGGAGAAAATCAAAGATCTTCTCGATCACTTGATACGGTTAGATGTGGCGCGACCCGACGCCGATGCCAAGAACTAGGAAGCCGATAAGGTGGCCGATAAAGGCGGCATCAAGGTGGTGGAGTTTGCAGCAGAGGAAGGCGGCGGCGAACAAACTGCGAAGTCCGCTTCTGAGTCGTCACCCCAGCTGCCATTAGCGACAGACACAAGCTCCGGCGTGGAGGCGGTCAAAAACATCCCCAACGGGGAGGACACGGTCGTCGACACGGCGGAGGTGGAGGTGGAGGTGGAGGTGGTCGTAGCGTAAAAAGACTACCACGTGAGGGAAATGTGTTGACTTTATTGTTATTGCTTTGTTGATGTTGCACACTTGAAGACCAATTCTCTCCTTTTTGCTCTCTTCAATACTCGCCATGCAAGCTTCCTTCCTATTTTACGGCACGACACAGAACGCACCACACTTTTATACTCACACTTTTATACAACCATCTGGACTTTCTCTGGGGTTCTTCCAAACACAACAACAAGCCAGGAAGTTCCAGCCGTACCTCGGGTTTGACGTTTTCCTCCAAAACCTAATTGCAGGAAAAACCGAGGTATCACTGAATGGTTTACTTTTAGTCCATCAACAGGGGCCACAATATAATCCATGTCTTTTAACTACTACACTTTTTCAAATGATTATATATTTTTCTAAGTGTTTCTTTGTATTTATACGTTAAGTGTGTTTAACAAGTTATCGGTGTACCTATCGTCGCAAGTAGGCGACATAAACGTGAAGATTAGTGGCCTCCAGATAGTGTTGAAATGTCACTTTTTATATTTGTCGTATTTTCACGTTCCTTATTATGGGGGAAATTATTTTCTTCGCTCAAATTGTTCCGGTGAGCCATAATATTTGCAGAACTTACAATGATTGGCTGAAGAAAAAGCCTCATGTTTAATTAACTTATGACAGGCGTGTCTGGTGGTTAAATAAGGTCTCTGGGAGTGTGTGGCACACTCACTGGCTGTATTGACACTGTTGCTGTTTCATAATGACGCCATCTGCTGGATTAAAAACGTCACATTTAACCTAAAAATGATATTAATGGCAAATGTAAGTTTTATACAACTAGTCAATGAGCCACAAAAAACTGATGCACTCCGACTTCTTTCAATATGAGCTGTCACGCATGAGCGGAATGTTCTGGTGAACACAGTTTGATGTTTCACAGTAAAATGACACAGCAGTTGTATCGCACACATGTTTTGTTTTTTTTCCTTATAAAGTGATACACACATCAGGTTATTGAGGGACATATTTTACGCCAGAAAAAGTGAGGATATTTTTATCAACTTTAAGAAGAAAAATAAGAAATAAAAAGGGTCTGTCCTCTTAAAAATTGCAATGAAGAGCCAATATTCCATTTCTGTAGTCATTTTTTCTTCAATTTTGGGGAAGACATATGCAAATCCTTCACGTTGAAAATGAAAAGTTTGATTAGTTTTGAAATCGGCTACTTTTCTCAACTTTTACCGCCTTTTTAATCCTATCCTAAATATCGTACAGTTTTAGGCACTCACTGTTTTATTTATTCTGAATATCTGCCTGGTTGTGCTTCACAGACATGTCATCTCGATATATGTATGGAACATTTATTGATTAATAAAGTTATTTCATCATCAGTGCTGCATAGTTTCATCGCGTTTTTTCCTTTGTTTTCATTCCAAGGGGGCCGATGCAACTTTTTCATTTCTGATACGATACCATTAAATATAATTCACTTCACTATTGCAACCTTAAGTAGTCCGATACAGTATGAGCAAGGATCATAATTACTTGTATTATTTTGCAGTGTGGAATGTTAGAAAAGGTTTGATCAAGCAAAACTGTCACTAACAATCGTGAATGGACTTATGCTGTCATTACGTTGGAGTAGAGTGGGAATTGTTTTTTGGTGACACCTAGTGGTCACCATAGTTCATAAAATTAAAGCTTATGACACAGTAAATTGAGTGATGCGGACACGTTTGTTACTGGATGCTTTCTAATACGCTTCTGCCTTGGAGACTTTGTATATGTAAGTAATATGCAACTATAATGAGTTTATACTTCTTTATAGTGACAAATGTGCTGTTTTAGACTGCGGTATTGCTCATATAATACTGCATATTTTGGTATCAGAGTGATATCAAGTAAATATGGGTATTGGAGGGTATAGCTGATGCCCATATCGATACTTTTTATTTAAAAAAAATATAAGAAGTAGAATGATAATTTTTTTGCCGACACCTAGTTACCATAATTCATTACATTTTAAGCTCATGACGCAGTAAATTGAATGATGCAGACACGTTTGTTACTGGACACTTTCTAATACGTTTCTGCCTTGGAGACTTTGTATATGTAAGTAATATGCAACTATAATGATTTGATACGTGTTTATATTGACAAATGTGCTGTTTTAGACTGCGGTATTGTTCATTTAATACTGCATATTTTGGTATCGGAGGGCTATCAAGTAAATACGAGTATAGTTGATGCTCATATCGATACTTTTTATTTTTTAAAATGTAATAAGTAAAGTGATAATTTTTTTGGGTGACACCTAGTGGTTACCATAATTCATTAAATTGTAAGCTCATGACGCAGTAAATTGAATGATGCGGACACGTTTGTTACTGGATACTTCCTAATACGCTTCTGCCTTGGAGACTTTGTATGTGTAAGTAATATGTATCTATGATGATTTGATACTTATTTATATTGACAAATGTGCTGTTATAGACTTCAGTATTGCTCATATAATACTGCATATTTTGGTATCAGAGTGATATCAAGTAAATACGGTATTGGAGGGTATAGCTGATGCTTATTTAAAAAAATGTAAGAAGTCGAGTAGTAATTTTTTTTGCCAACACCTAGTGGTCACCAGAATTCATTAAATTTTTTAAGCTCATGGCGCAGTAAATTGAATGATGCGGACACGTTAGTTACTGGATACTTCCTAATACGCTTCTGCCTTGGAGACTTTGTATATGTAAGTAATATGTATCTATGATGATTTGATACTTGTTTATATTGACAAATGTGCTGTTTTAGACTGCAGTATTGTTCATTTAATACTGCATATTTTGGTATCAGAGTGATATCAAGTAAATACGGATATTGGAGGGTATAGCTGATGCTCATATCGATACTTTTTATTTTTAAAAATGCAAGAAGTAGAGTACTAAATTATGCAAGTATGCCCTTTATCACTTGTTGTGTCAAATGAAAGCAACAATATGGAAATAACAGTATCTGTGAAGATAGGTAAAGAAAAAAACATGGAAATCCTTTAAAGCGTCCCAGCACCAGAGGATTTTTCTTTATTGGACAACTGAATATACAAAACAAAAAAAGTCACTTTCAATCCAGTATGTTTGACACTGAATTATTGTTCGGAAAATTTCAAGTTACGCACATAGTACAACCAGCTTGAGTCACACTTCAGCCCAGAAGGTGGCGGTATTGCGCCACCAAAGTTTGTTTCAAATTGCACACTTTATTACATAGTGTAGCGTCCCGGAAGAGTCGGTGCTACAGGGATTTCTGGGAATTTGTGTTGTGTTTATGTTGTGTTGCGGTGCAAATATTCTCCCGAAATGTGTTGGTCATTGTTGTTTAGTGTGGTTTCACTATATGGCACAGATTTATGACGGTGTTGGTGTTTTTTATACGGTCACCCTTAGTGTGACATGTATGGCTGTTGACTAAATAGGCACTTCATTCACTAATGCAATTTTGTCCAAATTAACATTAGCATTTAGTCGGGGCTTTGGTCATGCATTATTGAAGGTGTCGTTGACATCTTTGAATAAATGTAATGCCGTACAACTTGCTTCCTCTACATGTATATTACATCTTTGTCAAGGGAAACTCTATACTCGAATTCTTACTTAATAGGATAGTGCTGCTGGGATAGGCTCCAGCTCTCCAAGATGGACACGTGTTAGACCAGTGGTCCCCAACCTTTTTGTAGCTGCGGACCGGTCAACGCTTGAAAATTTGTCCCAAGGACCGAGGGTTTTTTTTTTTGTTTTGTTTTTTTTGTCATAAAAAAATACAATCATGTGTGCTTACGGACTGTATCCCTGCAGACTGTATTGATCTATATTGATATATAATGTAGGAACCAGAAATATTAATAACAGAAAGAAACAACCCTTTTGTGTGAATGAGTGTAAATGGGGGAGGGAGTTTTTTTGGGTTGGGTTGGTGCACTAATTGTAAGTGTATCTTGTGTTTTTTATGTTGATTTAATAAATAAATAAAAAAAATTTTTTTTTTTAATTTTTTTTTTTCTTGTGCGGCCCGGTACCAATCGATCCACGGACCGGTACCGGGCCACGGCCCGGTGGTTGGGGACCACTGTATTAGACAATGTATGGATGGAGTACCGTACATGTGTTTTTAATGTATCGCTTTTGTTAAGTGTCATGTTATTTTTAAAATAAAGTTTTGAAAAAAAAAAAAGCATTTACACACCGACGCCGTCAGTACTATACGATAGACGTCACATTCGGTAGACACCGCAATGGCTGCTGGGGCGGCAGGAAATTCAGCAGCCATCTTGAAAGGGGCATCTACTCGTATTTCAGCAGCAGAAACAACGGGGGGAACGTAAACAAATCATTGTTCTGCATATTCTTGCTCAAATCGTCGGACCGTGGAAAAACAGGTTGGGGGGGGGGGGGGTGTTTACAACTTTTTTTTTCTTTTTTTTTTTTTTATTGAACAACAAACATACATTTATAATTCACACAAAAGTCAAGGCACTTTCAACATCAAGGAAAGAAAACAAAAGCAAATACAGAGAGTAATAATACAAAAAAATACAAAATGGGCTACCTAAGTCACTTTAAATGTTTTTAATAGAGATGTCCGATATTATCGGCCGATAAATGCGTTAAAATGTAATATCGGAAATTATCGGTATCGTTTTTTTTATTATCGGTATTGTTTTTATTTGTATTTTTTATTTTATTTTATTAAATCAACATAAAAAACACAAGATACACTTACAATTAGTGCACTAACCCAAAAAACCTCCCTCCCCCATTTACACTCATTCACACAAAAGGGTTGTTTCTATTATATATCAATATATTTCAATACAGTCTGCAAGGGATACAGTCCGTAAGCACACATGATTGTGCGTGCTGCTGGTCCACTAATAGTACTAACCTTTAACAGTTAATTTTACTCATTTTCATTAATTACTAGTTTCTATGTAACTCTTTTTATATTGTTTTACTTTCTTTTTTATTGAAGAAAATGTTTTTAATTTATTTATCTTATTTTATTTTATAAATTTTTTTTAAAAGTACCTTATCTTCACCATACCTGGTTGTCCAAATTAGGCATAATAATGTGTTAATTCCACGACTGTATATATCGGTATCGGTTGATATCGGTATCGGTAATTAAAGAGTTGGACAATATCGAATATCGGCAAAAAGCCATTATCGGACATCCCTAGTTTTTAACAAGGATATCAATTTAAGGGCTTTTGAACTCTTAATCATTCTCCAAGATAATTGTAACCCATTAAGCTTATTAGAAAGTGCAGGCCTTACTTTCATAAATCGACATTTATGGGGTGTTTACAACTATTATTTGTCTGGTCACTTCCGGCAAGTGCGCAACAACAGGAAGTCGATTTGGGACAGCACTTCTCTGTCAAAATACACGCTCTCTATGGAAGCGCGTGAATTGAGATGTAAATGTTTTTAAAACTGGGTTGTGGTAGACAATTTTGTCTAGTTTGTGTTGTGTGCCCAACTTGTCACTAATTAGTTAGTGCACTCCAAGCTTAATAATACACCAATAAATAGGGATGTCCTAGGTTCCATTCTAGAGGCTAACCTTTCCTGTGATAAAATGGCAACCAAGGTAATCAGAAAGGTTAACCAACGAACGAGATTTCTCTACAGAATCTCCTCTCTGGTCAACAAAAGCACCATGAGGATTCTGGCAGGAACTCTCGTTCAACCCTTTTTCGATTACCCATGCACCTCCTGGTACCCTAGCACCTCCAAAACCCTCAAATCTAAACTCCAAACATCTCAGAACAAGCTAGTCAGGTTACTTCTAGACCTCCACCCCAGATCCCACCTCACTCCTACCCACTTCTCTAAAGTGGGCTGGCTCAAGGTGGAAGACAGAGTTAAACAACTTGCACTGAGCCTAGTCTATAAAATCCACTACACTTCCCTGATACCGAAGTACATGTCAAACTACTTCCTTAACGTAAATGACCGCCATAACCACAACACCAGGGGGAGCTCCACTAACCACGTTAAACCCAGATTCCGAACTAACAAAGGTCTTAACTCATTCTCTTTCTATGCCACATCAATGTGGAATGCGCTCCCAACAGGTATAAAAGAAAGGGCATCTCTATCCTCCTTCAAAACCGCAATAAAAGTTCACCTCCAGGCAGCTACAACCCTAAACTAACACCCTCCCCGGATTGCTAATAATCAAATGCTAATAATCAAATGTAAACAATCAAATGCAGATACTTTTTCTTATGCCTTCTGACCTCTCTCTCTCTCTCTATGTCCACTACTTGCTGTCCATATCCTACCTCCCCTCCCCTCCACACCCCTGATTGTAAATAATTCAATGTGATTATCTTGTGTGATGACTGTATTATGATGATAGTATATATCTGTATCATGAATCAATTAAACAAGTTGAAAAACTTATTCGGGTGTTACCATTTAGTGGTCAATTGTACGGAATATGTACTTCACTGTGCAACCTACTAATAAAAGTCTCAATCAATCAATCAATCAATCAATGTCCGATAATGGCTTTTTGCAGATATCCGATATTCCGATATTGTCCAACTCTTAATTACCGATACCGATATCAACCGATACCGATGTATACAGTCATGGAATTAACACATTATTATGCCTAATTTGGACAACCAGGTATGGCGAAGATAAGGTCCTTTTAAAAAATTTTAAAAATAAGATAAATAAATTAAAAACATTTTCTTGAATAAAAAAAAAGTAAAACAATATCAAAAGAGTTACATAGAAACTAGTAATTAATGAAAATGAGTAAAATTAACTGTTAAAGGTTAGTACTATTAGTGGACCAGCAGCCCGCACAATCATGTGTGCTTACGGACTGTATCTCTTGCAGACTGTATTGAAATATATTGATATATAATGTAGGGGCCAGAATATTAACAACAGAAAGAAACAACCCTTTTGGGTGAATGAGTGTAAATGGGGGAGGGAGTTTTTTTTGGATTGGTGCACTAATTGTAAGTGTATCTTGTGTTTATTATGTTGATTTAATAAAAACAAAACAAAAACAAAAACCGACACGATAAAAAAAAACGATACCGATAATTTCCGATATTACATTTTAAAGCATTTAACGGCCGATAATATCTCTACCAATAAAGCGTGTTGTCTTTTTCTGCCTTTTATTCCCGCTCTTACTTCTTCAACTTCCTGGTGTCCAACACACAACACTTGTCCTCATATCCTGTGTCCCCCTCCTTTAAGTTCCCCTTACAATAATTCCGGTATTGTCCTGTGACCCGAGTATACAGTAAGTTGTTTTTTTACTATATATTTGTTTTTTATTTTGTGTGCGTGTTTTGTAATCTAGTGTTAATGATCGAGGGAGTCGGGAGAGAACTTTAGTTCACACTCTCATACAGTAGGTGGCGCAAGTGCACCTCTAAGCTTGAGTGCCGCCGCCATTACTCAAGAAGAAGAAAAAGAAGAAGTAAGGCTTTGACATCGTACTCGTACACGTGCTGGCCATGCCTTACGGATTTTGGTGGAAAACAACAACAAACTGGACGTTTTTGTTATTTGTGTGCCATTTCGGAGTTGATAAAATGTCACGATAATATGAAGAAAAGAAAACCCGTTTATAGGATATAGTTTTTGTTAAGTCTGATCAGCAACATGCACAATCTATGGGACAATCCTCCATATGTTTTGTGTTGAACTTTTTTTTATTTAAAAAAAATGGATTACCAGTTTCCCCAGCAGCTTTTTTCTTCATACTACAACTGTGGACCACCGGACTTGACGCTGAAACATTGTGCTGGAAATTGGGGCAGCTACGATCGTGTCAGACTTCAGGTTGGTTACTGACATACAGTCGTGGTCAAAAGTTGACATACACTTGTAAAGAGCATAATGTCATGGCTGTCTGGAGTTTCCAATCATTTCTACAACTCTTATTTTTTTTTGTGATAGAGTGATTGGAGCACATACTTGTTGGTTACAAAAAACATTCATGAAGTTTGGTTCTTTTATGAATTTATTATGGGTCTACTGAAAATGTGACCAAATCTGCTTCGTCAAAAGTATACATACAGCAATGTTAATATTTGGTTACATGTCCCTTGGTAAGTTTCACTGCAATAAGGCGCTTTTGGTAGCCATCCACAAGCTTCTGGTTGAATTTTTGACCACTCCTCTTGACAAAATTGGTGCAGTTCAGCTAAATGTGTTGGTTTTCTGACATGGACTTGTTTCTTCAGCATTGTCCACACGTTTAAGTCAGGACTTTGGGATAATGTAGTGGAAAGTCCAGGTTGTCAATGAGAACCAAAGTAGATTTAACACAAGAGTTTTATTTTACTCATAATCAAATGGTACAATGGTTGGGTTGAGTTGTCTAGCACACAGAAAGTTTCCCCCCGGGCGCGCCCGTCACCATGAAAAAGATGGTGGTGCCCAAAACACTGTCTTCGTTTGGCTTTATCCCTTTCTTATCTCTCTTGTTAGTGCGTCAATGTCTTATTTTGTTTTCCCTATCTGTTCCATAACAACTCGAATCTTTCAGACAGTCAACACATTCAGTTAGACAGGTTGGCACGACTTAAAGTTCACTTTTGTCCCACAGAAGAGGAAGAGAAATCAAAATGAGCATACATTTTTGACAGACATGAACTATAGGTCAAAGGTCAGAAATTCTACGACAATAACCATTCTAAAACCCTTAATTCTAGCCTGATTTAGACATTCCTTTATCACTTTTGACGTGTGTTTGGGGTAGAGATGTCCGATAATATCGGCAGTCTGATATTATCGGCCGATAAATGTTTTAAAATGTAATATCAGAAATTATCGGTATCTGTTTCAAAAAGTAAATTTTATGACTTTTTAAAACGCCGCTGTGTACACGGTCGTAGGGAGAAGTACAGAGCGCCAATAAACCTTAAAGGCACTTCCTTTGCATGCCGGCCCAGTCATATAATATCTACGGCTTTTCACACACACAAGTGAATGCAAGGCATACTTGGTCAACAGCCATACAGGTCACACTGAGGGTGGACGTATAAACAACTTGAACACTGTTACAAATATGCGCCACACTGTGAACCCACACCAAACAAACAAGAATGACAAACACATTTCGGGAGAACATCCGCACCGTAACACAACATGAACACAACAGAACAAGTACCCAGAACCCTTTGCAGCACTAACTCTTCCGGGACGCTACGATATACACCCCCCGCTATCTCAACCCCACCCACCTCAACCTCCTCACCTGCCGTCCGACCGGCAGGAGGCCACAGGGAAGATCCAGAACACGTTGGGAAGACCGTCTTCCGACTGGCCTGGGAATGCCTTGGGATCCCCCGGGAGGAGCTGGACGAAGTGTCTGGGGAGAGGGAAGTCTGTGTTTTCTGTGGTTGGTTAAATGTAGGCACACCTCCGATACGCACGCGCAGATTGTATTACACGCACAAATGATTATAACGCATTTTTACACAAACTAAAATATTTAAACCCAGTTTTTTTAAAGATAACTATATAAAACCCAATATATACTTTAATGGCAGTCGGTCCGTGAGTTTATTAAAGGGGAGTTACCTTTCACAGTTTTTCAATCATTTTAATTTAAAACGCTAGTACTACCGTATTTTCCGCACCAAAAGCCACCCTGTGTTATAAGCCGCACATTCAATGAATGGCATGTTTCAAAACTTTGTTTACCTATTAGCCGCCCCGTGTTATTAGCCGCACCTACGCTGCGCTAAAGGGAATGTCAAAAAAACAGTCAGATAGGTCAGTCAAACTTTAATAATATATTACAAACCAGGGTTCTAACAACTCTGTTCACTCCCAAAATGTAATGTGCAAATGTGCAATCACAAAAATAGTAACACTCAAAATAGTGCAGAGCAATAGCAACATCAATAACTCAACGTTGCTAGAACGTTAATGTCACACGACACACAAAATAAACATTTAAAGCTCACTTTCTGAAGTTATTACTCATCCACAAATCCCTCAAATTCTTCTTCTCCGGTGTGCTTCACTTGTTTTTTGACAACATCTGTGATGTGGACGCGCGTGCAGTCGTAGATCAACAGGGACGGCGCTGCGTGAAAAAAGTCACCCGGTCTCTTCGCGTAAACGTCTATCAACCACTCGCTCATCTTTTCTTCATCCATCCATCCCTTCGAGTTAGCTTTTATGATGACGCCGGCTGGAAAGTTCTCTTTTGGCAAGGTCTTCCTTTTGAATATCACCATGGGTGGAAGTTTCTGGCCGTTAGCATGGCAAGCTAGAACCACAGTGAAGGACGACTTCTCATTCCCTGTAGTGCGAATATTCACTGTACGTGCTCCCGTTGTATCCACAGTGCGGTTCACAGGAATATCAAAAGTCAGTGGAACCTTGTACGCGTGTCTCTTAGTAGGAGCCATTTTGTGGTCTTTACAGAAACACACAAATGAAATGAAAGGTAATATCCGCACGCTTCTTCTTCTACGGGGGCGGGCGCTCACCTTGGCGGTTGCTTACAGTAGAAGAAGAAGCGCTTCCTCTTCTATGGGGGCGGTTGCTTACCGTAGAAGAAGAAGCGCTTCCTCTTCTACGGGGAAAAAAGATGGCGGCTGTTTACCGTAGTTGCGAGACCTAAACTTTATGAAAATAAATATTAATATTAATCCATATATAAGGCGCACCGGGTTATTAGCCGCACTGTCAGCTTTTGAGAAAATTTGTGGTTTTTAGGTGCGGCTTATGGTGCGGAAAATACGGTAATCCCTAATGCAGTGGTCCCCAACCACCTGTCCGGGGACCAGTACCAGTCCGTGACGCATTTGCTACTAGGCCGCAGAGTAACATTAAATAATTTATAATGGTTTGCATTTTTGCTGGCTCAACTTTCGCCTGTCCCACTAGACACACCAATAAGGTTATTTATAATGGAAGTAAAACAAATACAATAAATCGGATTATAAGGCAAACTGCAGATGAATGGTCTATTTTTTAATATTTTTTCATATATAAGGCGCACAGGATTATAAGGCGCATTAAAGGAGTCATATTAATTTTTTCTAAATGTAAAACACTTCCTTGTGGTCTATATAACATGTAATGGTGGTTCTTTGATCAAAATGTTGCATAGATTATGTTTTACAGATCATCTTCAAGCCGCTTTCTGACAGTCGCTTCTGGATGCGCCGTTTTGTGGGCGGTCTTATTTATGTGGCTCACCTTCAGCAGCGTCTTCTCCCCATCATCTTTGTTGTAGCGGTGTAGCGTGCAAGGACGGGAGTGGAAGAAGTGTCAAAAGATGGAGCTAACTGTTTCAATGACATTCAGACTTTACTTCAATCAATAACGGAGCAGCATCTCCTCATCCGGAAGCAACAACACCGGAAATGTGTCCTGTGAAAAACCGTCCGACTGGAACTCTAATAACTGAAGTTCCTTGGGTGAATAATGTAAACTCACTACACCGGTATGTTTTAGCGCTTTCATGGCGAGTTTACTGACAGAAATAAGTAAGAACTTTACACTACTTTATGTTAGAAATGGCAACAGCGGAGGATGAATGTCCCATAACAAGAAGATAGAGAAAA
The DNA here is from genome assembly GCF_033978785.1 of Entelurus aequoreus. Taxonomy (NCBI): domain Eukaryota; kingdom Metazoa; phylum Chordata; class Actinopteri; order Syngnathiformes; family Syngnathidae; genus Entelurus; species Entelurus aequoreus. Next base: position 33,941,634 of record NC_084751.1, on the reverse strand, counting down.
AGAAGAAATTTATCGACTACAAAGGCGGATTCGCGCAAACATTTTCAGGATTTATGCAGATCCCAAATACAGATCAGCTGGTACTAGAAGGTAAGAAAAGTTTATTTTGCATAATATTACAAAACAAAACGCCAGATAATGTCTTACCTTATACACACCATAATAATACTCGTATGTTGAAGCACATCAAACTGCCATCTACTGGTCGCACTTATTACACCATGTACCAAATAAAATTGCTTCGAGGTGGGTAAGCTCAACAAAACTTATTCCTTACATTAGGCGCACCGGGTTAAAAGGTGCAGTCGAGTTTTGAGAAGAAAAAAGGATTTTAGGTGCGCCTTATAGTCCGTAAAATACGGTGTATGTTGTGTACATGTATTGCATCATACATTGACAGATGAATGCTTCTCAAATGTTGGGAGAGAGAGCCATACAAAAAGTCTACTTTGTGTACTGTTTTGTTGGTTGTGTTCGTAAGAATGTCTTTGTTTCCTTTCTGGGTTGCAGGGCAGTTCTGCAACTCCCAGCAACTGGACTTTCACATCCAGACATCAGGTTCGAGGGGAGGTATGGTGTCACACAGAGCCAATACCAGTTCCGCTCTTCAACCCCAAAAAATGTAAGCAGCTGAAAGAGGTGTCATTGAATTCATGTGATTACTTCTCTCTCTGCGATACAAAGAGCAGAGGTGAATCTATCCACAGAAAAGACAAACTTACTTAAATATTTTAAAAAAAATCTGTTATTACACTGTAACTACCTGCTGATGTTAATGTGTATGTTAGTGTGTTATGATGTAAATTTTTCCCCATGGTCTGTGAACACACAGTGTCAGCAGAGAATGAGGAAGTGTGTGTTTAGGAGTGAAACACGGCGGGCACAAAGGAAATACTTGTTGGGATAGGGCCAGTTGTTAGTCGGACTTTGTATGTCTTTCTGGAAGCTACAATACATTATATTTTTATTTCTCTAGTAATAATACTTCTCAGAAATTGTATTTATTTGCTGCAATGGAGGTGATAATTATTAACTTATGGAAAGCGCTCCACACTGTGTATGAACAAACACATTTAGCTGCTAACAGCGTTGGTCAGAGGGGATCGGCTTTTTTAAGGTTTAATATTCAAACAAATGAGATTTAATATGTTGGTTTTCTTTATTTTTTCTTAAATTCATAACTGCATTGTGCTTAATGTATTATATTATTTTCTCTCGATTATAGTTTTCAAAGAGTTTAATTTCTATTTTCCATTTTAAACTTTCAGCCTTCCTTTGGTCTTCATATCCTCCGGATCCGCTGGACTTCACGGAGCATGTCAGTCCGTTCCTAGATCCAGCTGCGCTACTTTGCGCCAATATTTTTCTTCTTTGAGCGTCTCTAACAACCTGGTGTGTGTGCAGATGCAGAACTTCTTCTTTGATCATTGCCAAGACGCTTTTGGGTGCATGAGTGAAATTCTGGGGAAAGATTTGTATTCCAAGAAGGGAATGCAAAAGGTAAGTTTTTCCTCCGCGTTAGTTGGATTTAACACTACCGGTACTCAGATAAAAATAACTAATTACAGTTTTGGTCAAGTTTAATAGAGGTGGGAAAAAATGATAGATTCTCCGATGCATTATGATTACCATATTTTCCGGACTATAAGGCGCACTTAAAATCCTTTTTTTCTCTCAAAACTCGACAGTGTGCCTTATAACCCGATGCGCCTAATGTACGGAATAATTCTGGTTTTGCTCACCGACCTTGAAGCTATTTTATTTGATACTTGGTGTAATGATAAGTGTTACCAGTAGATGGCAGTCAAACATAAGAGATACGTGTAGAGTGCACTATGATGGCAATATGACTCAAGTAAACAACACCAACATTTTATATGTTCCATTGAAAATATAGAACATTACACACAGCAGTCAAAAATCTAACAAGATGTTTTAGTACGACTTTGGTAAGCTATGAAGCCGCACCGCTTGATGGATTGTACTGTGCTTCAACATACTAGTATTATTATGGTGTGTGTATAAGGTAAAACATTATCTGGCGTTATGTTTCGCAATATTATGCAAAAGCAAGTATTTTTACCTTTTGGTACCTGCTGATCTGTATTTGAGATCTGCATAAGTCCTGAAAATTTGTGCAAGTCCGTGCCGACACTGTAGTCTATAAGCTTCTTCTTTTTCTCTATCTTCTTGTTATGGGACATTCATCCTCCGCTGTTGCCATTTCTAATATAAAGCAGTGTAAAGTTCTTACTTATATCTGTCAGTAAACTCGCCATGAAAGCGCTAAAACATACCGGTGTAGTGAGTTTTTATTATTCACCCAAGGAACTTTAGTTATTAGAGAGTTCCGGTCGGACGTTTTTTCATGGGATACCATTTCCGGCGTTGTTATTGCACTGGTGAGCCACGGATGAGGAGATGCTGCTCCGTTATTGATTTAAGTAAAGTCTGAATGTCATTAAAACAGTTAGCTCCATCCTTTGACACTTCTTCCACCCCCGTCCTTGCACGCTACAACAAAGATGACAGAGAAAAGACGCTGCTGAAGGTGAGCCACGTAAGTAAGACCGCCCACAAAACGGCGCATCCTGTAGCGACGGTCAGAAAGCGGCTTGAAGATGATCTGTAAAACATAATCTTAGCAACATTTTGACCAAAGAACCACCATTACATGTTATGTAGACCAAAAGGAAGTGTTTTCAATTTAGAAAAAAATATTAATATGACCTCTTTAATGCGCCTTTTGTATGAAAATAGACCTGACTAGACCCGCTCATTGGCATTGGGCCTTATATTCCAGTGCGACCTGTGGTCCGGAAAATATGGTAGATAAAAAAATCAGAGATACAATATTATCCACACAGTACGTACAGCTGGCTTCAAGGCCTACTGAAACCCACTACTACCAACCACGCAGTCTGATAGTTTATATATCAATGATGAAATCTTAACATTGAAACACATGCCAATACGGCCGGGTTAACTTATAAAGTGCAATTTTAAAATTCCCGCCATACATCCGGTTGAAAAACTCCTTTGGATATGATTTATGCGCGTGACGTCACAAAAGCAACGGAAGTGGTTGGACCCCATCGGACCCGATAGAAAAGCCTCTTGTTTTCTTCGACAAAATTCCACAGTATTCTGGACATCTGTGTTGGTGAATCTTTTGCAATTTGTTTAATGAACAATGGAGGCTGCAAAGAAGAACGTTGTAGGTGGGATCGATCGGTGTATTAGCGGCTAAGTACAATACTTACAGCAACACAACAAGGACTACTTACTACGCCTAGCCGATGCTTGCCGCCAAACCCACGGATGAAGTCCTTCGTCGTGCCGTTGATCGCTGGAACGCAGGTGAGCACGGCTGTTGATGGGAAGATGAGGGCTGGCTGGCGTAGGTGGAGCGCTAATGTTTTATCATAGTTCTGTGAGGTCCGGTTGCTAAGTTGCTAAATTAGCCTTAGCGTCGTTAGCAACAGCATTTTTAATGGACAATGGAGACAGCAAATAAGAAAGTTGTAGGTGCGATCGGTGGAGCGGCGGACTACAGCAACACCAACACCAGGAGGTTGTGTTGTGTTTTGAGCAGGATAGCAGACGCACTACAGTGAGTAAGCCCACCGCCGCATCTAAGTTAGCTTCTATTTTTTTAGCTTCGCCAAGCTGAATATTATTAATCGTGTAATTACATGTTCATGGTTTAATAGTATTTTTGATCTTCTGTCTATCCATCCAGTCAGGGTTTTTTTAAATTTAGTTTCTATCTGCATTTGAGACTGCTATGCTATCAAGTTGGCTACGTAGCTAGGTTAGCTTCTATTTTTTTAGCTTCGAAAAGCTGAATATTATTAATCGTGTATTTACATGTTCATGGTTTAATAGTATTTTTGATCTTCCGTCTATCCATCCAGTCAGGGTTTTTTTAAATTTAGTTTCTATCTGCATTTGAGACTGCTATGCTATCAAGTTGGCTACATAGCTAGGTTAGCTTCTATTTTTTTAGCTTCGAAAAGCTGAATATTATTAATCGTGTATTTACATGTTCATGGTTTAATAGTATTTTTGATCTTCCGTCTATCCATCCAGTCAGGGTTTTTTAAAATTTAGTTTCTATCTGCATTTGAGACTGCTATGCTATCAAATTGGCTACGTAGCTAGGTTAGCTTCTATTTTTTTAGCTTCGCAAAGCTGAATATTATTAATCGTGTATTTACATGTTCATGGTTTAATAGTATTTTTGATCTTCTGTCTATCCATCCAGTCAGGTTTTTTTTAATTTAGTTTCTATCTGCATTTGAGACTGCTATGCTATCACGTTGGCTACGTTGCTAGGTTAGCTTCTATTTTTTTAGCTTCGCAAAGCTGAATATTATTAATTGTGTATTTACATGTTCAGTCACTGTGAATGTCCATTTCGCGTTCTCGACTCTCATTTTCAAGAGGATATAGTATCTGAGGTGGTTTAAAATACAAATCTGTGATCTACAATAGAAAAAGGAGAGAGTGTGGAATCCAATGAGCCAGCTTGTACCTAAGTTACGGTCAGAGCGAAAAAAGATACATCCATCACTGCCTCTCAAGTCCTTCACTGTAACGTTCCTCATCTACGAATCTTTCATCCTCGCTCAAATTAATGGGGTAATCGTCACTTTCTCGGTCCGAATCTCTCTCGCTCCATTGTAAACAATGGGGAATTGTGAGGAATACTAGCTCCTGTGACGTCACGCTACTTCCGCTACAGGCAAGGCTTTTTTATCAGCGAGGAAAGGTTGCAAACTTTATCGTCGATTTTCTCTACTAAATCCTTTCAGCAAAAATATGGCAATATCGCGAAATGATCAAGTATGACACATAGAATGGATCTGCTATTCCCGTTTAAAAAAAAAAAAATCATTTCAGTAGGCCTTTCAGCTTCTAGTTTGGCCTGGGGGGCGGAACTTCCGGTACAAGGATGGGAAGTGATGTGGGTTGTGGGGGTGAAAGGTTGTGGGAGTTTATGCGGGGATAGCAAGACACGTAGATTGAGCTTGCTGTTGGGGCGCGCTGCTTTTTGTGAATAAGATACACTGGAAATCTGCTTGAGCCATCATTCCTTGGAAGGTTAAAATATGATGACGCAGATAGACAACACACTTCTTTAAGCCACACATTTATGGTGACTAGTAAACATTCTGATTACCGTATTTTTCGGAGTATAAGTCGCTCCTGAGTATAAGTCGCACCGGCCGAAAATGCATAATAAAGAAGGGAAAAAACATATATAAGTCGCACTGGAGTATAAGTCGCATTTTTGGGGGAAATTTATTTGATAAAACCCAACACCAAGAATAGACATTTGAAAGGCAATTTAAAATAAATAAAGAATAGTGAACAACAGGCTGAATAAGTGTACGTTATATGAGGCATAAATAACCAACTGAGAACGTGCCTGGTATGTTAACGTAACATATTATGGTAAGAGTCATTCAAATAACTATAACATATAGAACATGCTATACGTTTACCAAACAATCTGTCACTCCTAATCGCTAAATCCCATGAAATCTTATACGTCTATTCTCTTACGTGAATGAGCTAAATAATATTATTTGATATTTTAGGGTAATGTGTTAATAATTTCACACGTAAGTCGGTCCTGAGTATAAGTCGCACCCCCGGCCAAACTATGAAAAAAACTGCGACTTATAGTCCGAAAAATACGGTACGTCAATGTACATGTACTGTGTCATGTAATGTAGACTGTACAGTACATGATGATTCCACAGAACATATTATGGGAGGCTAAGCCAAATGTGTGTTGGAGGTTAAGAATTTACACAAAGTTGTGTTGTTCATGTGCAGTGTCAACCAAGACATGCCGTAAACACAGGGAAGATAAAGCGCTTCATCGACATGCTGGATTTTCCAATGTGAGTGTCTGCATGCACAAAGTGTTTTGGAATAAAAACAAACATCTGACGGGTTAATGACGTCACTCTTTCAGATGCCACCAGACGTATTCCTCCACAGCAGTGCAGGCGTACAGTGCCCTGCTGTCAGACGTCTTGCCAAATGTGCCATCAGAGCTACTGGGCTCTCTGTTGTATGAGGAGCTGACCAAGCAGAGGGACAGTCTGCTTTTTTCCGAAGAGGCCACAGGGGGCGCTCTTGACTTTATTCCCTTTTGTGAGAGCGGAAACTCTCAGCGGGGCTGTCTCATCTACCCTGGAAACCAAGGACTAGACCGCCTCAGTATCCTACCTTTAGTATTATATTATAGTTTAGTGGTGCCTCAGTATTCTTAAGTACAGTAGTAATCCAATGAAAACTAAAGCAAAATCGTATGTTGATGGCATCTTAGAGGATCCTTAATGCAGTACATCAGACTTCCACACGGTGGCCCTGGAGCACCATGGAGACAAAGGTGTCTCTATGAACTCCAGCATTAGCAAACCATTCAGCTTCCAACTGAAAGGACCAATCAGACAGATCAGCTCTGCATCTTTGTTCAACGATTGTAAGTAATATACATTATTGCCAAAAATATCATCAGGACACACGGCATGGCTGTATATTTGCTTGGATTCGTCTCGGTCTGCAGGTTGTGTGGCGGTGAGGTCTGATCACCTGTATGGCGTTTGGAAATGCAGCGAGCAAGAGGAACCGCGTTTGCTGCAAGTCATTAAGAGCAGAGAGGCTGCTACCTGTGTCAGTGTCAGGTAAGATCGTGACGCCAGAAAGACTTAGGGCTGTTAGAAAAATTCATTTTTGCTTTGTCATCAGTCCTCACGTTTTAGGTGAAGTTCTGGTAGCGAGTGAAAGTGGAACAGCAAGTTTGTGGACTGTTGGGAAAGGGTGAGGAAACGTTTACAGTTAGTCTTCATTAACAAAAAGATTACCGGTAGTTGGGTTATAATGTTTTAATTCATCTGATAAAAAAAAAGTTTCTCCGCTCTGTCAGGATCCAGAAAGTTCGTGAAGATGACAGCAACCTTTACTTCAATGCCAAATCGTCATGGCGATGGTGTGAGTTCTCTGCTCACCCTCGAGTCATGTTGTACGCTGACAGGACTGGTGCTGAACTCTGCGATATCAGGGTGAGACCAAATTAATAATATAAAATATTTTTTTTAAAAACGGTTATACTTGTATAGCGCTTTTCAATGGGACAAGCGGTAGAAAATGGATGGATGGAGTAAAATAATTTGATTTTTTTTTTTCTGATATACTGTCTATACTTAAAAGTTAAAGTACCAATGCTTGTCACACACACTAGGTGTGGTGAGATTATCCTCTGCATTTGACCCATCACCCTCATCCTCTTTGAGGAGAGCGGAGCAGCAGCGGTGGCCGCGCCCGGGAATCATTTTTGGTGATTTAATCCCCAATTCCAACCCTTGATGCTGAGTGCCAAGCAGCGAGGTAATGGGTCCCATTTTTATAGTCTTTGGTATGACTCGGCCAGGGTTTGAACTCACGACCTACCGATCTCAGGGCGGACACTCTAACCACTAGGCCACTTAGTAATTAGTAATTGCTAGCGATGGGTAAATAACACCTCGATGAGTCAGAGTCGTGTATTGGGGCAGCGTGGCTCGGTTGGTAGAGCGGCTGTACCAGCAACCTGAAGGTTCCTGGTTTATTCCCCGGCTTCCGCCATCCTTAAATGTATCTTAAAGAAAATGTATTGTTACTCTCATTACTGTTGTTTTGTCCCCACAGGTGAGCCCAGCCTCCAATCATACTCTGTTTCGCATCGGCAAAACCACAGAATGTCGCAGTGGGGAGAGGCTCATCTTAAGTAAATACCTGGGAGACACCCACTCCTTTCACCATCTCTTCACAACCCAGGTACCGGTACATCAGGCAATGGTAGCAGATCCAAAAAGTTTCCAGCATTTCAGATTTCCATAATGACAAATGAAGCTCTTTTTTCAATTCATAGTATTTATGATGCATTTGGCAACACTAAACTGGCCCTAGTGTGAGAATGTGAGCATGAATGGTTGTTTGTCTATCTGTGTTAGCCCTGCGATGAGGTGGAGACTTGTCTAGGGTGTACCCTGCCTTCTGCCCGAGTGCAGCTGGAATAGGCTCCAGCCCCCCTCTGACCCAAAGAGGGACATGGGGTAGCAGATGGATGGATGAATGGATAATTGACATGTCAAAGCCAAAAGGATGAAAAATTTAAATCTTTCATCTAAAGTCACATGGACTTCAAAGTATCACTAGGATATCCAATGTATCATAAGTTTGATCCTCAAACATCTGCTAGAACAGGGGTGGGCAATTAATTTTTACCGGGGGCCGCATGAGCAACCCGAGCACTGCTGGAGGGCCACACCGACAATATTTCAATTAAGTTTTGCACAAATTATTTTTTATATACCGTAAGATAGATAATAATAATAATAATAATATTTTCATTTAACCTAACTTATCTTTATGCAAAAGCAGATGGCTTTTGATGGTTTTATTTTTAACACTTTCTTACACAACACTTCCTGATGTATATTACAATACAAAAATTTCAATTTCTGTCACTTCATCCTGCATCCTCTTTGTTGAGAACGTAGCACGTCTGTAAGGTGATTGGCGAAGAAGGAAGAAGCGTTGCTGTTGCGGAAATGAGGAGTGAGGATTGGTTTTCCTTTTGGAAAGAACGAGATAAGTTGAGCTGTGTTAGTATAGCATGCTCAATAAAAGTTTAAAAAGAACGTCAGACTTGGTGTGCACTTCTTCTGGACGCTACAATTGATGTCACAAGTGGGATGAAATGCCTCCCAGTTCGCCTTGCCATCAAACCTGGGAGTCTTCATTGAAGGCGGAATTCCCCCCGTGGCAAGCAGCGTGGCTGCACCTGTAAACGCTCTCTCTCTCTCTGTCTGTGTCTCTCTCTCTCTCTTTGCGGCGAGCTCCTCACGTGGCACGTACCTCCCGATGACGTAGCACACAAGCAGCGCAGTATGCGCAAAGTTTTACTTCTGACACCAATTGTAGCGTCCAGAAGAAGTGCACAGCAAGTCTGACGCAATTTTTAAACTTTTATTGAGCAAGCTATACTAACACAGCTCAACATATCTCGTTCCTTCCACACGCACGTCTCCTCACTTCTCATTTACACAACTCAAGAAGACAACATCTACTTCAGCAGGTCGTTACACTATATTCTTTAAACACAGCAACGTGTGTACCACAAATAAGCACACGGCTTTACCTTTACTTGGCAGTCCATGTCTTTTTTAAAACACGCCATTCGTCATCAACTTTTCTCTTTTTAGCGTCTCGGGGATAACCGCTGTGCGCCTTCCCTCACAGGACATACGCACATATAACACTTTTCAAAATAAAAGCAGCACAGTTGTATTGCACGCACGACAAATATGTTTTTTTAAATGTATTTTGTATTTGTGATTGCCGCTGCGCGCACGAGCATACGTCCACACGGAAGTAATACAAATAACGCTTTTCAAAACAAAAGCAGCACTGTTGTATTGCACACTCGAAATAGATACTTTTTTAAATGTATTTTGTAATTTATAATTGGCCTCACGCGGGCCGGACAGGGACTTACAAAGGGCCGGATGCCCAGGTCTGTGCTAGAAGATACAAACAAGCAAAATGTTGACACATTATTGTCAACTATCAACCTCGCAGTCGAATCGTCAGACATTCAAAACTTCCTCCGTGGGAGGCAGGCGAGTTGAGGACTCGAGGCCCCCCGTGTACAGACTGTGTGGGAGGGAGGTTGAGTGATGGGGGAACGCAGATTCGGGGACACAGAATTTGGGCCCAGGGGTGTAGCTTTAACCAGTTTGCTCAGGCAGGAAGTCTCCCTCACTGCGGGGCCGATCCGACGACCTCACTTAACTATCCAAACACTGCTGTTTGTTTGTTAATCTTCGTGTTTTAGCTTTTTAAGGTTGAAAAAGTCATAAAAATTACACTTTTACCAGAATTACAAGATTTTAAACCAACAGTCTATACAAAAATCCGGGCGGGATTTGTGACGCTGAGCTGATTTTTAATCCCACATATTAAAAATATTACAAAAATAGTTTTTTATCATCTTAAGAACATAGCCAGAGTCCGCTCGTTTGTCTCTCGGGCCAACACAGAGGTGCTAATGTATGCCTGTTATGTTATGTTATGTTATGTTATGTTATGTTATGTTATGTTATGTTTAGGGCTGCAACTAACAACTAATTTGATAATCGATTAATCTGTCGATTATTACTTCGATTAATAATCGGACAAAAGAGACAAACTACATTTCTATCCCTTTCAGTATTTTATTGAAAAAAAACCAGCATACTGGCACCATACTTATTTTGATTATTGTTTCTCAGCTGTTTGTAAATGTTGCAGTTCATAAATAAAGGTTTATTAAAAAAAAAGAAAAAAAAGTTGCCTCTGCGCATGCGCATAGCATAGATCCAACGAATTGATGACTAAATTAATCGCCAACTATTTTTATAATCGATTTAATCGATTAGTTGTTGCAGCCCTAGTTATGTTATGTTCTGTTATGTTAGTTATGCCCCTGCTTTCTGGCCTTCCCCCCAAAAAATCAGAAGCCTACCACTATTACAAAACTCAGCTGCACGCGTGCTGACGAGGACCAGAGGGCGGGAGCACATTACACCAGTTTTAAAGTCGCTGCATTGGCTCCCTGTCCGCTTCAGGGTCGATTTTAAAGGTCTATAATCAGTTTTTAAATGTCTTAATGACCTTGCGCCTTCTTATCTATCTGACCTGCTCTTAACCGTATCAACCCTTCTTCTGGCAATGTCCTTTTGGCTTTACCAAATACCAGAACAGAGACCCACTGTGAGGCACTGTTGTGTTTTCTGAGATTTCGTTTGACAGGTAGTACTTCTTAGCGAAACGGTCCTTCTAAATGTCAGGTCAGCACGTAGGCTTGGTGACCGGAATTTGTTTGAAAAGCAAATTCCGCCTATGCAGCGTATTCACGTCGCAACATCTTGACCCGGTGTACAGCCAACTGGTAAAGCGTTTTATGTTGTCTGCTTTAACTGTGTTGCGTTTGCAAAGTTTGTATTCCATATTGTCAGGGTTTACTGGTAAACGCTATCTTGCCTGCGGTTCTAAACTGCTGTCCTAAACTTCTTAGGGATTGCCTGCAATGTTACAAAAGTGGCAAAATAACATGCAGATTAAAACTGTGCCTTTGCTATTGTGTTAGTTGGTTTGCGGGTGTACCGTGTGCTTTGAACGTTACATTTGTTTGGTTAAGTGTATGTTGTTTAAGGGTGGATTTTAAATCAGCTGGCGAGTGACTTCCTAATACCGCGAGCATTATGGGAAATATAGTTGAATTATGGCGAACTGCATAGTGTTTGTACAAACTTGTCAACGGTCTGGTTAATTGATTTGATAGTACGTGTTTGTTTGTATGAGATCTGTGAATACGTTTGTACAACTGAAACCTAAACATAAGACTCATGAGTGCAGATTGTATATTATTAGTATTGATCATTGATATTGGTACATTGATGTTGGTGATGTGTATTAATGTTAACATTGGTGATAATAGTGATAATTTATGGATTCATTTATGGTCTACTCATTGCATACATATATTCATTCATACTCAGATGCAATTATGTGTAATTTATATTATCCACTCATCATCTACTGCTCAATGTTACTTCACTACTGCATCTACTGCACTTGTACCCCTGAATGCCAAGAGTCAAATAAAGGGAAAAAGGTGGAAAATTGTGAGCTGAGTAATTCCCATACACACCGTCAACCCTTTCCATGGGGAAAACGGAATAGGCACCATTTAGCCACTATGGCCCCCACTTGTGGAACAGCCTGCCAGAGAGCCTCAGGACTGCAGAGAGCGTTGATATTTAAAAAATAAAAGGCTAATGATACACCTTTTTAGTCTTAAACTCTTATGTTTTTTTTAAATAATTTAATTGTGTTGTTTTGTGTTATCTGTGTTTGCGGGCCCGTGTGAATGCGTGTGTGTGTGTGTGAATGTGTATGTATGTTTTATTTAATCTTTTTCCGTACTGCACTTTGTCTGCCCCTTGCCTGTGAATGAAAAGTGCTATATAAATAAAGTTTGATTTGATAAATAAGATCTGTTTATTTGTGGTTATCCTCATTAGCATACATGCTAGCATACAAAAAAATTTTTTTTTTGCTTATGAGCCAAATATGACGCATCAGATTCGACAATGAAAATCTGTAGTCAAAGATGGCCCTATAATTACCTCTCCCTGACATAACAACTGTAAGTTACATACTTTACCTGTTACATTACGTGTTAAGTTAATTTTTTCCCGAACTGTAAGGAAACAAAATGCCCCCAGTCCCACCCGACCCAGGGAGGTAGTACTCTGCAATGCAGGAAAGCTGTGTTTGTGCATGCGTTAGTAAAAGCCCATTCACCCCTTTTTTCTTCTAGTACTCGGCCTATATCATGGATGAGCGGTTCCCTAGCCTGCCCATGCTAAAGATGGATCACATGATGGAGTTTCCACCCATGTTTTGTCATATCCTTCCTTGTGTATCCTCATCTGCTCCAACCGGAACCACAAAGATCCTTCTGTCCTCCCAAAGTTCTCAGGAAATCACAATGCTACAGTACTCAGGTTTGTTTACAATATGAAGTTAGTAGACTATTATATTATTTTTATCTTAAACTTATTGGCATATAATTTAGCTGGAGCTTTCAAGGGTATGTATTTATTAGGTACGAATTTTCCTGCTCAATAATCTGTGTGCCTTTGTTTATATCTGCAGGAGGAAGAGCAGATCCATGCGTAAGTCTTGGCCCTCCTCAAGCTCTACTAAGGCCTTGTGATAGCCTCAAACACCTTCCTGTCCAGATCCCGCACCGCCTGGACACAACAACTAACAGGCTGTCTTCACCTGCAGCAGGTATGGACCACAGGCATCTCCATACACCACAGTACATCTCCATACGCTAAATTAGTCTGATTTTTAAAATAATTTGTTGTTTTGAAATAAGCTTTCTTCAACACATGTAAACGCTACATGCAAGTCCGCTTACAGCGGAGCCAATGGAGGTCCTTTATTACGCCCATAAATCCAATAAAAAAACATCCAAAAACCGCCAACAATACTCCATTTACATTTTGTGATTTCAATATTAACCAAGTATTAGTGATATTGTTATTATAAACGCTAATGCAGACAAACTATTTATAGCGGCGACGTGATGACTACTGTGTGTCCCTATGTTTACATCATCGAGTGGTCTGCTGTTTCCTTGCTTCCCTGCTCTTTGGAAGTTTATTGTAGATCAGAAATGACGTCTGAGTAGGTATTCCGACAAATTCGTACTCTTTGACATTCAATGCAGACACAGAAATGGCGAGAACGACACAAAAAGACGCTTGGCCTAAAATGATCAAAATGCATAAAAATTCATTGTTATGAATGCGGCCATTACTACATTACATATTTACATTGTGTATATAGAACCTTAATGGAGTTGTTTATATGTTTTTTTTAGGGGATTTATAGGCCGATTACAGCGGCTCCCTTGGGCTCCTCTGTAAGTGGACTTTTGAACAAATGTATTTAATAGTTACAATGCATAAAGTAAAAAGTACATCCATCATGTGTGTCTTGATTGTGAATGATAGGCAAAATTCAAAAAAAAAAGTGCAGTTCCCTGCTAGATGGACACTTTTTAATTAAAAAGAAAATGTTGGACCAGGACTTGAGCAGCACTGTAGATACATTTCCTGTGCTGATTTTCTAATTTCACATTTGTTTTTAGGTCTGACATGTATCCAGAAGATTAACTGCATTGGTGGACGTAGAAAGGATTGCTTCTGTGTGCTTCAGCTGACGGTGGCAGGGGATATTTTCTACCAGACCCTTGAACCTGAGGGGTCAGAGACCTCTTCACCCCCAGCTAAGGAAGATGAACCCCAGCCTCAACAAACTGCCAAAATCTTACCTCAATGTTTGGCACAGACTGACTCTCAGTTGTTTGTGCCTGAAACATCCAGTGATGAGGACATGATTGGGCCAACTCAGGGTACACCTCTTCATACATTCATTGATGAAATACCACAGTGGAAATTACAAGATTATGCTTCTTCTGAAACTGGTTCAGAGGAGTTTCAGACACGAGGGAAAGGACCAAACCTAAAGAAGTTGAACCTCCAGGTGCTTGTCAATGATGACCCAGTGCAGGATCATGGACTAGATACAGATGGTGAGGATGGGAAGGAGACAAACAATAAAGCTGATGATCCACAGCAGCCAGACGGGAGTCAAGAGAGAACCAGTACCTTGACTTCTACTTTTTCACCTACACAGCAGACTGCAGTAAAGCTCAGTGAGTCTGCTGTCTCCGTGTGGAAACACTGGCTCCAAAAACTAACGCACCTTAGCCTCAAAAAGAAGCCGCGCTTGCATCATCTCACATTGAACTCAGGTGGCCTCCTCTGCCTGTCTCGTGACAAAATGAAAGGGTTATCAGAAGAGGAGCATGTCAAGAGCATGAGAAACCAAATGAGAGTTTGCATGTCAAACCATTCACTGTTAGTGAGAAGTGATGACTCTGCGGATATAGTGCCAATTCCAGACCAGGTAGACACATCATCTTGGATGGATCCACTTAGTCAACGTCTGACAGCCTCCTGGCAGGGCGAGGAACTATGGCGAGCTTGGTGGCATGATCGGTTGGGCCTGAACAAGGACGAGAAGATGGATGCTCTCAGGAGAAAGAGGAGGAGGGAGAGAGATGTAAGAAGGTCAGCTGGACGACCACTCAGCCTCACCGGAAGTTTCACTTCATCCGTCAGCTACCAGTCAGGGATGGACAGTTTCTCTGACTTCACGGGCTGGTCTTCTGCAGCGAGCCAGGGGGCGTGGTCGGATACAGAAAGGGTTGAGTCGTTATCGCAGTCGGGGGACTTGGTGGAGAGCGGAAGGCCAAGAGCTCAGACCACTATGCTCACAGGATCCACGTTCTCTACGCCAACCACCACTCCTCGATATGAAAAAGATACTCAAGATGGTATGTGTGTGTCCAGCACAATCAAAGCCAAGACACTCGCCACTGAGTTCACGCAATCTGGATTTCCTACACCAACCACGTTTAGCAACTCAGAAGTCCTCACCCAGTCAAAAACTACCCAACTTGAGTCCACACCATCCAGTCAGAGGAGGAGAAAACGCCGTGCAGATGACTACCTCGCCTCTCTGTTTGGATCACAGGTAATATGGTGCTCATTAATGATGGTAAATCTGATTATTTTTACTGACTTGGTTTTCTGTGACTCAAACACCATAATGAATCAATTCACTTGAGTCACTCATTACAGCATGCTAAGACTCTGCCCCTCTCAACTCACTTGATTTACTCAGCACAGAGCCCGTGTGCAGAACCCCACACACGATTCACTCAGCACAGCGCGTATGAGTAGAACGTCACACAGGATTCACTTGATTCACTCAGCACAGGGCGCATGAGTAGAACGTCACACAGGATTCACTTGATTCACTCAGCACAGAGCGCATGTGTAGAACGTTGCACGTGATTGGCGACTGCACAAGTCTCACCATCAACCGTCACGAGGTGCATGCATTGGGACTCTCACATATGTATTAAAGGCCTACTGAAATGAATTTTTTTTATTTAAACGGGGATAGCAGATCTATTCTATGTGTCATACTTGATCATTTCGCGATATTGCCATATTTTTGCTGAAAGGATTTAGTATAGAACAACGACGATAAAGATTGCAACTTTTGGTATCTGATAAAAAAAAGGCTTGCCCCTACCGGAAGTAGCGTGACGTAGTCAGTTGAACATATACGCAAAGTTCCCTATTGTTTACAATGATGGCCGCATGAAGTGAGAGAGATTCGGACCGAGAAAGCGACAATTTCCCCATTAATTTGAGCGAGGATGAAAGATTTGTGGATGAGTAAAGTGCAAGTGAAGGACTAGTGGGGAGTTGAAGCTATTCAGATAGGGAAGATGCTGTGAGAGCCGGGGGTGACCTGATATTCAGCTGGGAATGACTACAACAGTAAATAAACACAAGACATATATATACTCTATAAGCCACAACACAACCAGGCTTATATTTAATATGCCACAAATTAATCCTGCATAAAAACACATGCGTGTTTGTTACGCTAGCTCCTAGCTCCTCTGCTAGCTCCTAGCTCCATAGAACACGCCAATACAATTCAAACACCTGATCAACACACACAATCACTCAGCCCAAAAGACCGTTTACCTAACCCAAGGTTCATAAAGCTTATATATTTTTAAAAAGTTACGTACGTGACGCGCACATACGGTCAAGTTATCGAATGTTTAGCAGCCAAGGCTGCATACTCACGGTACCTGATATTCAGCTGGGAATGACTACAACAGTAAATAAACACAAGACATATATTTACTCTATTAGCCACAACACAACCAGGCTTATATTTAATATGCTACAAATTAATCCTGCATAATAACACCTGCGTGTTCGTTATGCTAGCTCCTAGCTCCTCTGCTAGCTCCTAGCTCCATAGAACACGCCAATACAATTCAAACACCTGATCAACACACACAATCACTCAGCCCAAAAGACCGTTCACCTAACCCAAGGTTCATAAAGCTTATATATTTTTAAAAAGTTACGTACGTGACGCGCACGTAAGGTACGGTACGTGTTATGCTAGCTCCTAGCTCCTCTGCTAGCTCCTAGCTCCATAGAACACGCCAATACAATTCAAACACATGATCAACACACACAATCACTCAGCCCAAAAGACCGTTCACCTAACCCAAGGTTCATAAAGCTTATATATTTTAAAAAAGTTACGTACATACGCAAAAAAAAGCCAAAGCTGCATACTCACAGTAGCACGTCTGCGTCTTTGTCATCCAAATCAAAGTAATCCTGGTAAGAGTCTGTGTTGTCCCAGTTCTCTACAGGCGTCTGTGTATCCAAATCAAAAGTCCTCCTGGTTAGAGTCTCTGTTATCCGAGTTCTTCCATCTTGACTGCATCTTTCGGGAATGTAAACAAAGAAGCGCCGGCTGTGTACTGTTGTGGCTGACTACGTTCGAAAAATACGTCCATTTCGCACCGACAACTTTCTTCTTTGCTTGCTCGGCTTCCTTCTCCATAATGCAATGAACATGATTGAAACAGATTCACGAACACAGATGTCCAGAATACTGTGGAATTATGAAATGAAAACAGAGCATTTTCGTATCGGCTTCAATGTGGAAGGCATACCCGTGTTCGCCGGGCCACGTCACACGCATACGTCATCCTCAGAGGCGTTTCGAACCGGAAGTTTAGCGGCAAATTTAAAATGTCACTTTATAAGTTAACCCGGCCGTATTGGCATGTGTTATAATGTTAAGATTTCATCATTGATATATAAACTATCAGACTGCGTGGTCGGTAGTAGTGGGTTTCAGTAGGCCTTTAAGTGGTCACATTTAATAACACCTGCAAAAGTTAATGCTGCATAAATTTAGAAGTAACAGTATTTAGTCTACAATTGTGATAAAAGTTAACAATAAGTTCACTTTATTCGGAAAAACTGCAGCGTTTATTCAATTATATCCACAGTGGCAACAGTTAACGGTGTTGGAAGTTTTTGCCAACCACTCATGTCTCTCTGCCGTGCAGGTACCAATAATATTAGTGCAAGTTTAATAAGATTGCTATATCACCATTGTGGGATAAATACAAGTATCTATTGCTGGGTTGCGTATGATGTCACATCCAGCTCATTGAATACGGTGGTCAAGCCAGCGTCTGTTCTCAATGGGTACTAGGCGCCATTTAGAAGACAAATACCCTATGATTGCGTTGTTTTCGGCTATAAGAACCGTTCACATCGCGAAAAGGATAAGCTTTTCTTCAGAGTTCCTTTAGGGGTAATCAAGAAGGACATAAGGCTGAATGATTTTCCAAAATGACGACGAGAAAAGTAGCACACACTCCAGTCCAAGTGAGTAGAGTCGAAGAACGCACTAGTTTGCAGAGATCACTTTGTTAAAGGCTTGTTTGATATACTTTTAACGTTTAGTGCTTCCCATTTAAGTATTGGCTTGATATTACAAAATCCAAAACCAGTGAAGTTGGCACATTGTAAAAATCGCAAATAAAAACAGAATATAATGATTTGCAAATCCTTTTCAACCTATATTCAATTGAATAGACTGCAAAGACAAGATACTTAACGTTCAAACTGGAAAACTTAATTTTTTGCAAATATTAGCTCATTTGGAATTTGATGGCTGCAACATGTTTCAAAAAAGCTGGCACAAGTGTCAAAAAAGGAATGCTCATCAAACACTTATTTGGAACATCCCTTAGGTGAACAGGCTAATTGGCAACAGGTGGGTGCCATAATTGGGTATAAAAGCAGCTTCCATGAAATGCTCAGTCATTAACAAACAAGGATGGGGTGAGGGTCACCACTTTGTGAACAAATGCCTGAGCAAATTGTCCAACAAGAACAGCATTTCTCAACGAGCTATTGCAAGGAATTTAGGGATTTCACAATCTACGGTCTATAATATCATCAAAAGGTCCAGAGAATGTGGAGAAATCATTGCACGTAAGCGATGATATTACGGACCTTCGATCCCTCAGGCGGTAGTCCATCAAAAAGCGACATCAGTGGGTAAAGGATATCACCACATGGGCTCAGGAACACTTCAGAAAACCACTGTTAGTAACTACAGTTGGTCGCTACATCTGTAAGTGCAAGTTAAAGCCATTTATCAACAACACCCAGAAACGCCGCCGGCTTCGCTGGGCCCGGGCTCATCAAAGATGGACTGATGGAAAAGTGTTCTGTGGTCTGACGAGTCCACATTTCAAATTGTTTTTTTAAACTGTGGATGTCTTGTCCTCCGGAACAAAGAGGAAAAGAACCATCCGGATTGTTATAGGCGCAAAGTTCAAAAGCCAGCATCTGTGATGGTATGGGGGTGTATTAGTGCCCAAGACATGGGTAACTTACACATCTGTGAAGGAACCATTAATGTTGAAAGGTACATACAGGTTTTGCAGCAACATATGTTGCCATCCAAGCAACGTTACCATAGACGCCCCTGCTTATTTCAGCAAGACAATGCCAAGCCACGCTGTTGTAACACAGAGTAAAAGAGTGCGGGTACTAGACTGGCCTGCCTGTAGTCCAGACCTGTCTCCCATTGAAAATGTGTGGCGCCATATGAAGCCTAGAATACCACAATGGAGACCCCGGACTGTTGAACAACTTAAGATGTACATCAAGCAAGAATAATTATTTACAAATTACACAACGTGCCAACTTCACTGGTTTTGGGTTTTGTATTTGTATTACTGAAAACACATTTTTGCTACGAGTGTTTCGTAAAGCAGCAACTCGGGGACTCTTAATAAAAGAAAGTAAATTTAAGCGAAACCTCAAAGAGTTAAGCTTTTACCAAAGGCAGCAATCATAAATATAACTTTCAGCACATACAAAATGTTTTTATAATCAGAATACTTTTTATTGCCATTTTTTGAGAACGTGTTCACAAAGTATGAATTTTTCTTGGTGCAACATAAAACACATAACACAGAATAGGTAATAAAATGAGCTGTAACTGAGCTATCAGATCTTGTTATTGTTCATGTGCCTGATGGCTGACTGTGGATGGTTGACATCCACAGTTATATTTTGATGAAGACGGGAGAAAAACATGCATAATTGTAAACGGCACGTGCAACAAACATGGCTGTAGATGCTAAGTTAAATCAAGAAATGCAGCCTTACCAGACCAAAAACGATGCATATATATCCGTGAGAGTCTTGATACCAATTTCCTTGACCCAGCCACACACAGAGAAGTTGTAGACCTAACAGAATACAACAGGCTCACAAAAACGCAAATTTCGTTGTCAACTCTTTCCTGACTTGGTGCCTCAATGACCAGTGAGTTACTGTCCCTGAATCATTGTACTACTGTACTATTCTATCTGTCTGTATAGTTACTAAAGATGATGCACATTTGCAAGTAGCAATGATGGCAACGGCCTATGTAGCATCATAAAGTGTAATGTTTTCATTTTAAAATGTCTTCATTATCCTCAACCATGCAATCTGTTTATTTTTTGGTCTTGTATCACTACATAAACACTAAAAACTGTAAAATAGTGTTTTTTTTTATATTAGTTTTACTGTTTTACTATTTTCTATGTTGTCCTTGATTAATTTGCCTTATTTACTCCGTATGTTATTAAAAAAAAACAAAAAAAAACCCCAATCTCTCGTTTCTTTAGTTTTTAGGTCAAATACTTCAAAACTGGCAGGTTAAAATCAATACAAAACTGGTGATATTAATTGATTGGCTGAAATTGATTGTGATCTTTGTTTTGCCATATTGCCCAGCCTTACATTATACAGATAAATCTGATGACACTTGTGATTTAGGGCTATATAAATAAACATTGATTGATTGATTGATTAATTGATAACAATAAAAAATAGCTGGACAAATGTGACCACTAGATATGCTGCATGTTATAATCCTCCTTGGGTTGTGTGCAGGATGGTCCCTCTCAGCATGACAACTACTTCCTAGATGAAAGTGGCCAGGAGCAGGACTCACGTCCACCTATGACCTACTCATCTCAGCTCCACAGTTCCCAGTCTATGTCCATCTCACAGAATTCACTGCGGCGGCCGGGGTCGCAGTTGTCACAACCGAAGAAGAAGAAGTGGCAGATGGGATTTTGATGTTGTCCACCGAACGGATCAAAGTACAGCCCTGGCATTTTCAGGGAATGTTTTAATAGAAAAAGTTGGATCATGTTCAGTTTGACAAAGGACAAACAAGTCTTCATGGATGCTCATTTTGACTGCTGACCTCAAGACATGCGACTCTAAATATTCAATGAAGGATCTAAATATGCAATCAGCGAGGATTTTATTTTTTATTTTTTTAAATGAACATATGACACAAGTGGATTTCTTCTGGGAGAACAATCAATCATGTTTGAGCTTGAGATCATCACATGGTGGAAGAGGACCGAGTGCTGCAGTTTGGTAGGACCAAGTAATAGTTTTTTTCCATTTCATTCAGGAATTTATGTACAGTACAGGCCAAACGTTTGGACACACCTTCTCATTTCAATGCATTTTCTTCATATTTATGACTATTTACATTGTAAATTGTCACTGAAGGCTTCAAAACTATGACACCTGTGAAGTGAAAACCATTTCAGGTGACTACCTCTTGAAGCTCATCGAGAGAAGAGTGTGCAAAACAGTAATCAGAGCAAAGGGTGGCTATTTTGAAGAAACTAGAATGTAAACCATGTTTTCAGTTATTTCACCTTTTTTTGTTAAAGGCCTACTGAAATGATTTTTTTTTATTTAAACGGGGATAGCAGATCCATTCTATGTGTCATACTTGATCATTTCGCGATATTGCCATATTTTTGCTGAAAGGATTTAGTAGAGAACATCAACGATAAAGTTTGCAACTTTTGGTCGCTGATGAAAAAAAGCCTTGCCTGTACCGGAAGTAGCGTGACGTCACAGGTTGAAAGGCTCCTCACATTTCCCCATTGTTTACACCAGCAGCGAGAGCGATTCGGACCGAGAAAGCGACGATTACCCCATTCATTTGAGCCAAGATGAAAGATTCGGGGATGAGGAACGTGAGAGTGAAGGACTAGAGTGCAGTGCAGGACGCGTCTTTTTTCGCTCTGACCGTAACTTAGGTACAAGCTGGCTCATTGGATTCCACACTCTCTCCTTTTTCTATTGTGGATCACGGATTTGTATTTTAAACCACCTCGGATACTATATCCTCTTGAAAATGAGAGTCGAGAACGCAAAATGGACCTTCACAGTGACTTTTATCTTCACGACAATACATCGGCGAAGCACTTTAGCTACGGAGCTAACGTGATAGCATCGGGCTTAACTGCAGATAGAAACAAAAGAAATAAACCCCTTACTGGAAGAATAGACAGAAAATCAACAATACTATTAAATCATGGACCTGTAAATACACGGTTAATGCTTTCCAGCCTGGCGAAGCTTAACAATGCTGTTGCTAACGACGCCATTGAAGCTAACTTAGCAACGGGACCTCACAGAGCTATGCTAAAAACATTAGCTCTCCACCTACGCCAGCCAGCCCTCATCTGCTCATCAACACACATGCTCACCTGCGTTCCAGCGATCGACGGAGCGACGAAGGACTTCACCCGATCATCCGTGCGGTCGGCGTCTAGCGTCAGATAGCGCGTCTGCTATCCAAGTCAAAGTCCTCCTGGTTGTGTTGCTGCAGCCAGCCGCTAATACACCGATCCCACCTACAGCTTTCTTCTTTGCAGTCTTCATTGTTCATTAAACAAATTGCAAAAGATTCACCAACACAGATGTCCAGAATACTGTGGAATTTTGCGATGAAAACAGAGATTTTTGTATCGGATACAATGTGTCCGAATACTTCCGTTTAACTATTGACGTCACGCGCATACGTTGTCATACATAGACGTTTTCAACCGGAAGTTTCGCGGGAAATTTAAAATTGCACTTTATAAGTTAACCCGGCCGTATTGGCATGTGTTGCAATGTTAAAGGGAAACTTCGGTTTTTTTCAACCTGGGCCCTGTTTTCATAATTTTTTCTGTATATGTGAGTGCTGGATAAAACATTTTTTGAGGTCGCGCCAGTATTGAGCAGGGCAGGCAGCCTCCAGCCCAGCTAACGCTCGTACACAGGGCAACTGGCTCTCGTCAAAATTCGGCCTATAAACATGCATTTTTTTCACACTGACAGGCTCAGATAGTTACAATGAGTGTCCGACAACATACTAGAAAGGAGAAATTAACGTATGTCTCTACCTTTAGCTGGAGATCGCTGTTTGTTGTGAGCTGTGTCCAAATCTCACCACGCTACAAATCTCGTTCCGAAATCTCGCGATAACTCGCGACAAAACACCGGTGGAAAAACAGTTACCTGACTGAGGTGAAGAGAGATGACTGAAGTGATTTTCTGTTGGATTACCGAAGACTGTTATTTTAGTTTTATAGAAAAGTTTGTTTGTTTGTCTGTCATGGCTGAATTTTTGCCTGATGTGGACGATTTGATTTGTCGCGAGTTATCGCGAGATTTCGGAACGAGATTTGTAGCGTGGGGAGATTTGGACACAGCTCACAACAAACAGCGATCTCCAGCTAAAGGTAGAGACATACGTTAATTTCTCCTTTCTAGTATGTTGTCGGACACTCATTGTAACTATCTGAGCCTGTCAGTGTGAAAAAAATGCATGTTTATAGGCCGAATTTTGACGAGAGCCAGTTGCCCTGTGTACGAGCGTTAGCTGGGCTGGAGGCTGCCTGCCCTGCTCAATACTGGCGCGACCTCAAAAAATGTTTTATCCAGCACTCACATATACAGAAAAAATTATGAAAACAGGGCCCAGGTTGAAAAAAACCGAAGTTTCCCTTTAAGATTTCATCATTGATATATAAACTATCAGACTGCGTGGTCGGTAGTAGTGGGTTTCAGTAGGCCTTTAAGTACATAACTCCACATGTGTTCATTCATAGTTTTGATGCCTTCAGTGACAATCTACAATGTAAATAGTCATGAATATAAAGAAAACGCATTGAATGAGAAGGTGTGTCCAAACTTTTGGCCTGTACTGATGGTAGTCAAACATAAGAAATATGTGTGGACTGCACTATGATGGCAATATGACTCAAGTAAACAACACCAACATTTTATATGTTCCAATGAAAATATAGAACATTACACACGGCGCTCAAAAATCTATCAAAACGTTTTAGTACGACTTTGGTAAGCTATGAAGCCGCACCGCTTGATGTGCTTCAACATACGAGTATTATTATGGTGTGTGTATAAGGTAAGTTATCTGTATTTTTGTGTCGCAATATTATGCAAAATAAACTTTTCTTACCTTCTGGTACCTGCTGATCTGTATTTGGGATCTGCATGAATCCTAAAAAAATTGTGCGCGTCCGCTTTTGTAGTCCGTGCCGACACCGTAGTTAATAAGCTTCTTCTTTTTCTCTATCTTCTTGTTATGGGGCATTCATCCTCTGCTGTTGCCATTTCTAATATAAAGTAGTGTAAAGTTCTTACTTATATCTGTCAGTAAACTCGCCATGAAAGCTCTAAAACATACAGGTGTAGTGAGTTTATATTATTCACCCAAGGAACTTTAGTTATTAGAGAGTTCCCGTCGGACGGTTTTTTAAGGGATACATTTCCGGTTTTGTTGTTTCCGGATGAGGAGATGCTGCTCCGTTATTGATTTAAGTAAAGTCTGAATGTCATTGAAACAGTTAGCTCCATCTTTTGACACTTCTTCCACTCCCGTCCTTGCACACTACAACAAAGATGACGGAGAAAAGACGCTGCCGAAGGTGAGCCACGTAAATAAGACCGCCCACAAAACGGCGCATCCGGAAGCGACTGTCAGAAAGCGGCTTGAAGATGATCTGTAAAACATAATCTATGCAACATTTTGACCAAAGAACCACCATTACATGTTATGTAGACCACAAGAAAGTGTTTTCCATTTAGAAAAAAAAATAAAAAATATGACTCCTTTAATGCGCCCTATAATCCGGTGCACTTTATATATGAAAATAAATCAAAAATAGACCATTCATCGGCAGTGCTGGTATAATCCGGTGTGCCCTATGGTCCGGAAAATACGGTACATTACTTGTTTGTACTATATTCTCTGTATTGTTTTTTTACACAATATTTATTATATAAAAGCTCATTTTTCTTTTCAAAAGGCATGTTACATGGTCACATGCGGCTTTTTTGTGGGACTAAACATTGATAACATTAACTTTATTTCATTTCAATGGGCGATGCCATTTCACTATACAAGGTTTTCAAGGTACCAGCTGTGTCATTGAACCAATTCAACTTGTATCCCGAGGTACCACTGTGTTAGTAGTTTAGAACTACACCATGTTTCCCACAGCTTAGCAATCTATTTTGGGGGCGGAGCGTGTATTTTGGGGCTATGACACATGAATTATTTTTTTAAAAAAGGCAAACAAATGTATACATACAGTATATTTAAAGGCAAATCCATGTTATCAGTATCAACTGGTGGTTGGAGAAATACAAGTCTGTCTCCAGACTTGAGGTGAGGTGAGGTGCAGTCACCTTAGACGAGGGCCCCTTGCTTTGACGTCTCCTCGCATTCCTGCATGTCATACAGTATGATATACAGCAGGGTGTCAAATGTGTCCTTCAGAGAGAAGACTCTGTCTTAGTTTTCACACCGACTGCCCTTTCTGATGTAATCAGGCTTACTTGGAATGGAACCGTGCTCTCTGTTATGAAAGGCAGAAGTGTTTACCATTACACCACCAGTGATACCCGCTCAAAGGGGAACTGCACTTTTTTCTGGAATTTTGCCTCTAACTCACAATTCTTATGAAAGACAAGAACACGTCTTTTTTTTTTTAATGCATTCTAACTACCATATTTTTTGGATCATAAATCGCACCGGAGTATAAGTCGCACCGGCCGAAAATGCATAATAAAGAAGGAAAAAAAACATATATAAGGCGCACTAGACCAGTGGTTCTCAACCTTTTTTCAGTGATGTACCCCCTGTGAAATGTTTTTTAATTAAAGTACCCCCTAATCAGAGCAAAGCATTTTTGGTTGAAAAAAAGAGATGAAGTAAAATACAGCACTATGTCATCAGTTTCTGATTTAGTAAATTGTATAACAGTGCAAAATATTGCTCATTTGTAGTGGTCTTTCTTGAACTATTTGGAAAAAAAGATATAAAAATAACTAAAAACTTGTTGAATAATAAACAAGTGATTAAATTATAAATAAAGATTTCTACACACAGAAGTAATCATCAACTTAAAGTGCCCTCTTCGGGGATTGTAATAGAGATCCATCTGGATTCATGAACTTAATTCTAAACATTTCTTCGCAAAAAAAGAAATCTTTAACATCAATATTTATGGAACATGTCCACAAAAAATCTAGCTGTCAACACTGAATATTGCATTGTTGCATTGTAATGAATGGAATAGCCTACTTGATTTGATGTTCAGTTTATGAACTTACATTCATATTTTGTTGAAGTATTATTCAATAAATATATTTATAAAGGATTTTTGAATTGTTGCTATTTTTAGAATATTTTTTAAAAATCTCACGTACCCCTTGGCATACCTTCAAGTACCCCCAGGGGTACGCGTACCCCCATTTGAGAACCACTGCACTAGACTATAAGTCGCATTTTTGGGGGAAATTTATTTGATAAAATCCAATACCAAGAATAGACATGTGAAAGGCAATTTAAAATAAATAAAGAATAGTGAACAGTAGGGGTGTGGGAAAAAGTCGATTCGAATTCGAATCGCGATTCTCAAGTTGTGCGATTCAGAATCTATTCTCATTTTTAAAAAAAAATATATTTTTTTTTTATATACTTGTTTTTTTTTTAAATTAATCAATCCAACAAAACAATACACAGCAATACCATAACATGCAATCCAATTCCAAAACCAAACCCGACCCAGCAACACTCAGAACTGCAATAAACAGAGCAATTGAGAGGAGACACAAACACAACACAGAGCAAACCAAAAGTAGTGAAACAAAAATGAATATTATCAACAACAGTAACAATAAAAAAATAAAATTTCAACATAGCAGTGATTAAAAATCCCTCATTGACATTATCATTAGACATTTAGTTTATGAGATGCGATGCAAGTGTAAGCCACTGTGACACTATTGTTAATTTTTTATTTTTATTGTTTGCAATGAGGGATTTTTAATCACTGCTATGTTGAAATTGTTACTAATATTGATACTGTTGTTGATAATATTCATTTTTGTCTCACTACTTTTAGATTGTTCCGTGTCATGTTTGTGTGTCCTCAATTGCTCTCAATTGCTCTGTTTATTGCTATTCTGAATGTTGCTGGGTCGGGTTTTGTTTTGAAATTGTATTGCATTATTATGGTATTGTTGTGTATTGTTTTCATTTAAAAAAAAAAAAATCGTTTTTGAATCGAGAATCGTGTTGAATTGGAAAAAAAAAATCGAATCGTGATCCCAAGAATCGATTTTGAATCGAATCGTGGGACACCCAAAGATTCCCAGCCCTAGTGAACAGGCTGAATAAGTGTACGTTATATGAGGCATAAATAACCAACTGAGAACGTGCCTGGTATGTTAACGTAACATATTATGGTAAGAGTCATTCAAATAACTATAACATATAGAACATGCTATACGTTTACCAAACAATCTGTCACTCCTAATCGCTAAATCCCATGAAATCTTCTTCCTCGGCGTCGCTTCTAAACAACTCTGCCAACTCCAAAGGTAGACAAAGAGCCGCTTCCTCTTCTATCACACATAAATCGCTTCAAAGTATAAATAGCAGCACCGGCCAAACTATGAAAAAAACTGCGACTTATAATTAGGGATGATGTTCGAAACCGATTCTCCCGGTTGTTCAATAAGAAAAGAACCGATTCCATTGACTCGAATCCCTTTTTGAGAACCGGTTCCCGTTATCGAGGTCACTATAGTAAAGAAAAAGAGTTGGTTCTTTATTCGAATCCCAAATGGGCAATGTTATGCCCATTTGATTGTAGACTCTTACTGACACCTTGTGGCGATATGAAAATACTACGCGTCAATACTTTGGGCACTTCTGGGTTGACGATGTTAGTCCAGTTCATGAGACAATTGAGATGTAGACAAGTTGTTAGCTCTTACAAGCCTTGGAAAAGATAAGTCTGTAAGTAAACTGTTTAACTTGTTTATGTAACTCAATATTAAGGTGGAAAGTGGTTAAATTTGATAGTAAGATCATAGATGTTTATTGAAAAACGATTTTTGTGCACTGTTTCAATGGATGATTTGTGGACTTAAAATGGCTGCCAGCCGTGTATTTCCACCATCGAAATAGTTTCAACACTCAGAAGTATTTGTTTGATGATAGTACTGTATATTTGTGTGACGCTAATATTTACATATTGTGTATTACATTTGAGTATGTTAATTGAATCACATAGCTTATACATTTGTCATTGTGTGTTTTTCAGGGTTTTTAAAAAATAAAATAACAGTCCAGTGCAAGACAAAAGAAAAGATAGGAAAAGACAAAGCAAGATCAACAACAATAAAGAGCCTGGCGAAGTTGGTAGAGTGGCTGTGCCAGCAATCGGAGTGTTGCTGGTTACTGGGGTTCAATTCCCACCTTCTACCTTCCTAGTCACGTCCGTTGTGTCCTTGGGCAAGACACTTCACCCTTTGCCTCTGATGGCTGCTGGTTAGCGCCTTGCATGGCAGCTCCCGCCATCAGTGTGTGAATGTGTGTGTGAATGGGTAAATGTGGAAATACTGTCAAAGCGCTTTGAGTACCTTGAAGGTAGAAAAGCGCTATACAAGTATAACCCATTTATCATTATCATTTAAATGGATTAATCTGCTTTGGAACTTTATTAGACGTCTTGGATTGTTTGTTAGCTGTCTGCCTGTGTGTGTAGTTAGTATGTTCCAAAAGCAGCAGAAGTGCACTTTTTGGAGAGCTGTATTATTTTCAGTTTTGTGCCCAAGGGACTGATTTTATTTAACACTATATTATTATTTATACACCTATAGTGATCACAGAGACAGGTTGTTTTTGCGTTACTGTATATATTTGTTTTTGTGAAAAATCCCACTTAATATACTTTGGGTAACAACAGACAATATGTATTTATTTATTTTTTTTAGGTGGGTAACAGTCAATATTTATTTATTTATTTTATTTTATTTTTTTCTTATAAAACAAAAGTGATCTTTTGTTAAACCAAATATTGTGTTTTTTTCCATATACAACAACCTATCTGGATTCGATAAGAGAATCGATAAGGAATCGGTTCGATAAGAGGACTCGATAATGGGCTCGAACTCGATCATTTTTTATCAAACATCATCCCTATTTATAATCCGAAAAATACGGTAAATAATAGTCTGCGTAAATAAGAGCCAGGGAGTCATGATGGGATTGTGTCTATTTCGACCATAACACCCAATTAATAAGCATCCAAAAAGCACCAAGAATACTTCACTTACATTTTGTGACCTGAATATTCCCCAAATCTTAGTGATATTGTTATTATTAGCGCTAACATTAAAGGGGAACTGCACTTTTTTTGGAATTATGCCTGTCGTTCAAAAATCATCATGAGAGACAAGAACATGCGTCTTTTTTTATTTTTTATTTTAATTTTAAAGATGATAAACGCTTGCAAGATGCATGTCAATGAATGTTCTCATTCATCCAGGTCGTTGTAATCTCAGGGCATTCACTCGATCGCAACTTGACTGTTAAGTTTCTCTTAGAAGACGTTTCGCCTCTCGTCCGAATAGGCTTCATCAGTTCATGCTCATAGACTTAGATTGGTTACCTAGTTACCAGAGATACTAAAATAATGACTTACAAAGTCAAATTAATGACTTACTGTAAGTAAGCGTTTGAGAAAAAAAAAGAGTTAAAGGTGGGGCCACATGCTGACATATGTTCAACTCATCATGCTTCATTTATTACAGCATTTGGGAAGCCTGTAGTTGATTTTTATTATGTAAATGTTATATTTGTATCAACATGTGATAGCAGGGACCCTGCCATTGCCGTGGGATGCAATATTCAAATGAATCTACAAAACTACTATCGATGTGCAAAATTGTTATTTTCAAATTAAAATTATTTATAACTTCTTACCCACGGGAAACATGTTAAAACTATGGAATGTGAGAGAGTCTGATGATTGCCGATTTTGTTGTCAGGATTCTGAATCCACCCTGCATTTGTTTTGGTATTGTCATATTGTGTCTTCGTTTTGGGTGGAAGTTGAAAAAATGTGTTTAAGGATTGGTTTGTTTATGAAGCTTGATGTGGTTTCTGTTATTTTAGGAGAGTTCACTGACAGTCATGATTTAGTCAATTTAATTATAGTACTCGGTAAAAGGTTTATTTTTAAGGCCAAACATAGATATTCACTTAGTATTACTTTCTTTAAAACATTTATTCAGCATTTTTTAACTTTAGAAAGTTATATGGTTGAAACCGATAATGATGCCAAAAAACATTAAAAAAGATGCGAAGTCTACAAATGCTTATTTTGACATTTTAATTTTGTTTATAGATTATATGCAATCTGTTGTTGAGTTCCCTAATTTTGAGTGTACATAAGTGAAGGTGTGTGTTGCTGAGCCCGACCTGGACATAATCTGGACTGGACCTGGTTTTAAGAACTCTTTAAACCAGGTGTGCTCACACTTTTTCTGCAGGCGAGCTACTTTTCAATTGATCAAGTCGTGGGGATCTACCTCATTCATATATATAATTTATATTTACTTATTTATGAAATATATGTTTTTGTTAACAAGTTAAATGTGTTTAATGATAATGCAAGCATGTTTAACACATATAGTTAATATTGTTAATAAATTAAAGGTGTTTAATGATAATACAAGAATGTTTAATACATATAGTTAATATTGTTAACAAATTAAAGGTGTTTAAAGATAATGCAAGCATGTTTAACACATATACCGTAGTTAATATTGTTAACAAGTTAAAGGTGTTTAAAGATAATGCAAGCATGTTTAACACATATAGTTAATATTGTTAACAAGTTAAAGGTGTTTAATGATAATGCAAGCATGTTTAACACATATAGTTATTATTGTTAATAAATTAAAGGTGTTTAATGATAATACAAGAATGTTTAATACATATAGTTAATATTGTTAACAAGTTAAAGGTGTTTAAAGATAATACAAGCATGTTTAACACATATAGTTAATATTGGTAATAAGTTAAAGGTGTTTAAAGATAATACAAGCATGTTTAACACACATAGTTAATATTGTTAACAACTTAAAGGTGGTTAAAGATAATACAAGCATGTTTAACACATAGTTAATATTGTTAACAACTTAAAGGTGGTTAAAGATAATACAAGCATGTTTAACATATAGTTAATATTGTTAACAAGTTAAAGGTGTTTAAAGATAATACAAGCATGTTTAACACATATAGTTAATATTGTTAACAAGTTTAAGGTGTTTAATGATAATACAAGCATGTTTAACACATATAGTTAATATTGTTAATAAGTTAAAGGTGTTTAAAGATAATGCAAGCATGTTTAACACATATAGTTAACTAAGTCATTTTGTTTTTAGAACAAACTAAAATAAATAGACACATTGCAAGAAAACCCACTATTTTGCATGTTTTGTTTGTTGTACATCACTGATCGTGTTTGAGTCTTAGTATTTTATGTTTTAATGGATGAGCTTTTATCAGTGGTGGCCTAGTGGTTAGAGTGTCCGCCCTGAGATCGGTAGGTTGTGAGTTCAAACCCCGGCCGAGTCATACTAAAGACTATAAAAATGGGACCCATTACCTCTATGCTTGGCACTCAGCATCAAGGGTTGGAATTGGGGGTTAAATCACCCAAAATTATTCCTGGGCGCGGCCACCGCTGCTGCTCACTGCTTCCCTCACCTCCCAGGGGGTGAACAAGGGGATGGGTCAAATGCAGAGGACAAATTTCACCACACCTAGTGTGTGTGTGACAATCATTGGTACTTTAACTTTAACTTAAATATAGGTTAAATGAAAAGTGTGTCACAAATCAAATCTATTATTGATATTATTTATTATTTCTGGCGTGCGTTGTGCCAGACTCTGTTCAGCGGTCCTTGAAGGTTCTGTAAAATCACCTCAGTCTTTTTTCCACTGAGTAAAGAACGATCACTGTGGGAGACATTAAGCACAGCTGGTATGTTCAGTGTGAACAATTGAATAGCTTAGTTGCTCAGACAGAAATGTGTTTATATAAGTTTAGATTGGGGTATGTTGTTTTTTTGATAGGGAAAGATGTTAATGTCTCCTGTTTTCAAGCAGAAGGTGTGCTGCTGAGAGGTCTGCTAGTATATCTGATTGGCAGACACGCCTTTTCCCTCGGTCCGATAATTATCATGCACCCTTGTTACAAATGGACCCGTTTGATTTTAGACACCCACGGCTTAATACATGTCTCAATGTTAAATTCTGCAAGCACATTAATCTGCTGTATTTTTTAGAGATGTCCGATAATATCGGACTGCCGATATTATCGGCCGATAAATGCTTTAAAATGTAATATCGGAAATTATCGGTATCGGTTTCGAAAAGTAAAATGTATGACTTTTTAAAACGCCGCTGTGTACACGGACGTAGGGAGAAGTACAGAGCGCCAATAAACCTTAAAGGCACTGCCTTTGCGTGCCAGCCCAGTCACATAATATCTACGGCTTTTCACACACACAAGTGAATGCAAGGCATACTTGGTCAACAGCCATACAGGTCACACTGAGGGTAGCCGTATAAACAACTTTAACACTGTTACAAATATGCGCCACACTGTGAACCCACACCAAACAAGAATGACAAACACATTTCGGGAGAACATCCACACCGTAACACAACAAAACAAATACCCAGAACCCCTTGCAGCACTAACTCTACGGGACGCTACAATATACACCCCCGCAACCCCCTACCCCACCTCAACCTCCTCATACTCTCTCAGAGAGAGCATGTCCCAAATTCCAAGCAGCTGTTTTGAGGCATGTTAAAAAAAAATAATGCACTTTGTGACTTCAATAATAAATATGGCAGTGCCATGTTGGCATTTTTTTCCTTAACTTGAGTTGATTTATTTTGGAAAACCTTGTTACATTGTTTTAACGCATCCAGCGGGGCATCACAACAAAATTAGGCATAATAATGTGTTAATTCCACGACTGTATATATCGGTATCGGTTGATATCGGAATCGGTAATTAAGAGTTGGACAATATCTGCAAAAAAGCCATTATCGGATATCTCTAGTATTTTTTTATATTCCATGTATTCAGAATCACACAATGATCTAAGGAGGTTGTTTGCTGCAGTTACTGTTCTAAATTTAAAAAAGAAAGAAAGACAACAGTTTGAAAATAATCTTTTTATAAGAGGTTTTTTTTTCAGTACATGTGACAAAATAATAACTTAATATCTACAAAGAACTATTAACATTTTTTTTTTTTTTTTACATAATTTACATTTTTGTGTGCATTTTGTCAAATATTTTCAACTTTTTTTTTTTTTTACATTCTTTTTGGACAAAGTCAAAACATTTCTTTAGCTACATCCTAACATTGGCAACTTTAAACTCAGGGTCAAACACACACACACACACACACACACACTACCATAAACAACATGCTCACCAGATGATTTCACGTCGTTTTTTTTTTTAACCCTGCTTTGAGTAATGTTCAGCAAGAAGATAAAAAAACAACAACACTTTTCCCCCCACGTCAGTCACAAAGTCATGCTTTCAGTTTCAACACTTGAATTCGGAAGTGTGCAAATAAACAAAGTCAGAAGATGAGAGCAGCTGCAGTTTCAATCACATCTGGATATCACTTCCTCAATTTGATGAAATGATTCGTCGTGCACTTTTTCGTTTCTAGCAGTTGCCTCGTTGAAGTGCTTGCGGTTTGAATCGTCTCCGGGTTTTTCTTAATTTGGTTTCACTGCGGTTACGTGTGTATTCGTACGGGCATAGCGGTTACCACGACAACATAAAAGTAGACTCGATCCAGATCACGGCGTCTGTAGCTGCCTTCAACTTCTGTGGATTAGTAAACTAATGTCATATTTGATTAATAACAGTCAACACAACTTTCAATAAATGCCACATATTTGGCAAACTCAACTGAAACTTTTTTTTTTTTTTTTGCTCTGGTCTGTTTGCACGTTCTTGGTCTTGGAATGTGACATCTCACCATGCAGCGACGGCACATCTACAAACTAAAATATTCAACAAAAACAAGTTGTTGTGCAGTTCACTTCCAGCACAGGAGCTTAGTGGACAATAAATAAAAAAAAGGCGGAGGCATCTAGGCGTTGAGGTATTGGCGGCGTTTGTGGTGGCGTAGGAGGTGTTTCGGGAAGAAGGGTCCCTCGGCGTCGCTGCCCAGGGAGCTGCTGAGGGACTCCTCGCCTGAACTCATTATGTCCTCACACGAGTCCTCACTGTAGAAAAACAAAAAAAGTACACCGTCATTATCATTGCATCAACAAAAACAAACATCCTCTTTATCCACCAGCTGATGGTGACATATCGGAAAGTCTGGTAATCAGCTGACTTTCTGTTTGAAAACCAACAAACATCCTCGTGTTTCCCTTATATTTATGTTCAGGTCGCCACGAATAGATTTGCAGCTACTTGTTTTCCCTTTTTTTGGAGCCTCGGGTATTGGCCCAGGGTTTCCCGCAGCACGACCACCTTAACAACAAAGAGCCACCGCCTAAACTAAAGTCTTACATTTTTTTTAAATTTGTTATTTATTTTTTTGTCCTGTCCAGCTTCTCAGGCAAGTCATATAGTTGATGTAGATGCCCATATGGTGTTCAGGGATGAATAGTCTCTCCTATTGCTATTGTACTATTTTTTTCAGCTATAGTTACATTCATCATTAGTAATGTAGCAGCCTAGTTTTGAATGGCAGGGTCCCTGCTATCACATG
Source organism: Entelurus aequoreus (assembly GCF_033978785.1). Lineage (NCBI taxonomy): Eukaryota > Metazoa > Chordata > Actinopteri > Syngnathiformes > Syngnathidae > Entelurus > Entelurus aequoreus. The sequence continues at coordinate 33,907,019 of NC_084751.1, read as the reverse complement.
TTGATAAAAATATAACATTTACAATATTTACTCTCACTCATTTGTATACTCTAGCCTTTAAATAGACTCCCTTTTTAGACCAGTTGATCTGCCGTTTCTTTTCTTTTCTTTTCTACTCTGCTCCGGGGTGGACCGCTAGCCTGTCCATCAGATGGGGACATCTCTACGCTGCTGACCCGTCTCCGCTCGGGATGGTTCCCACTGGCCCCACCATGGACTGGACTTTCGCTGATGTGTTGGACTTTCACAATATTATGTCAGACCCACTCGACACCGAGGATGTCGTTGTGGCTTGTACAGCCCTTTGAGACACTTGTGATTTAGGGCTATATAAATAAACATTGATTGATTGATGATTGATTTACATAATAAAAATCAACTACAGGCTAAGCATGATGAGTTGAAGCCTATGTCAGCATGTGGCCCCACTTTTAAGTCTTTTTCTCAAACGCTTATTTACAGTAAGTCATTAATTTGACTTAGTCATTATTTTGTTTTAGTAAGTCAATATTTACTAAGTCAAAATAATGACATACTTAGTATCTCAGGTAACTAAGACTGTTTTGTGTTTTGTTTTTACTTCACGGAAAAAATATCGAGATATATATGCCATTCAGCATACGGAGCGGAAAACACAACCAAAAATTGTAGGCTTCTTCATGCGACGAAGCCGGCCTACTTCACCACAGTCTATATGTAGTCCATTGCTCCCCAAGCAGCGATGAGATGGAGACGTGATGGCGACAGGCCAAATTACACTGTTTCTTACACCCGCCTAGCCCCTTCCCCCTGGAGAGACACCACCTTAACTAACAAATATTCTGGGGGAAACACTGTTGGCCGATACCAATATTGATCCGATACGACATCAGCAGGAAACAAACATACTCGTATTGTTTTGTAGTGTGGAATGTTGGCAAATATTTGATCATGTGGCCGAGCAGGTTAAAACAGGTTATATATTTAAAAAAACTGACAAAATGACGTAACCGTGCAGCAAATATTTGCAGAAATTATTCTTGAAAATGTGTCTTCTATTCAGAATCCTTGACAATAAGAATCGCAATTTCGGATGTTTTCCGTTTGGACACACCTTCTCATTCACTGCGTTATCTTTATTTTCATGACTATTTACATTGTAGATTGTCACTGAAGGCATCAAAACTATGAATGAACACATGTGGAGTTATGTCCTTAAGAAAAAAAAGGTAAAATAACTGAAAACATGTTTTATATTCTAGTTTCTTCAAAATAGCCACCCTTTGCTGTGATTACTGCTTTGCACAGTCTTGGCATTCTCTCAATGAGCTTCAAGAGGTTTTCACTTCACAGGTGTCATAGTTTTGATGCCTTCAGTGACAATCTACAAATAGTCTTGAAAATAAAGAAAACGCATTGAAATGAGAAGGTGTGTCCAAACTTTTAGCCTGTACTGTGTGTTTAGCTTTAGTGCTTAGCTGTTGTGTGGCGGTTAGCTCTTAGTAACTTATAGCATACCATGTTTACCTTTTTGTAAATTCAATAAAAGATAACATTTGCGTGTTAGATGTTACCTGGCTGTCTTAACGCGCTTATATTAGAGATTTTACACACAAGTCGATAAAATTCAATACTTTTTTTTTTACTGATATCAGATTGGAAGTCCGTACTTATTTATGGGACTGTCTGAAACTTGACTACTTATAACACCGCTCATATTCACCTGGTCTGCCAGAGAATAAGAAGATGTAGCAGGAGAAATCTGTGTTGCCAACTAATTAGCGAGTAGTCCGACACGTATAGTGATGTCTTCAAATGTGTCTTCTATATGTTGGATTTATTCAGCGTCTGAGAAAATTAAGTGGCGGTTTTACTTTTGTGTCTGTGGTGCGTTCGTGGACTGCCAAACAAAGCACAAAATCTTAATGCTTGACGAAAAACATTATCAATAGAGATGTCCGATAATATCGGAATGCTTTAAAATGATCGGTATCGGTTACAAAAAGTAAAATGTATGACTTTTTAAAACGCCTCTGTACGGAGTGGTCCACGGACGTAGGGAGAAGTACAGAGCAGTTGCGTCTCCCAGTCATACTTGCCAACCCTCACGATTTTCCCGGGAGACTCCCGAATTTCAGTGCCCCTCCCGAAAATCTCCCGGGGCAACCATTCTCCCGATTTCCACCCGGACAACAATATTGGGGGCGTGCCTTAAAGGCACTGCCTTTGCGTGCCGACCCAATCACATAATATCGAGGGCTTTTCACACACACAAGTGAATGCAAGGCACACTTGGTCAACAGCCATACAGGTCACACTGAGGGTAGCCGTATAAACAACTTTAACACTGTTACAAATATGCGCCACACTGTGAACCCACACCAAACAGGAATGACAAACACATTTCGGGAGAACATCTGCACCGTAACACAACAGAACAAATACCCAGAACCCCTTGCAGCACTAACTCTCCCCGGACGCTACAATATACACCCCCCGCTACCCCTTATGCCCCCCCCCCATGTCAACCTCCTCATGCTCTCTGAGGGAGAGCATGTCCCAAATTCCAAGCTGCTGTTTTGAGGCATGTTAAAAAAAATAATGCACTTTGTGACTTCAATAATAAATATGGCAGTGCCATGTTGGCATTTTTTTCCATAACTTGAGTTAATTTATTTTGGAAAACCTTGTTACATTGTTTAATGCATCCAGCGGGGCTTCACAACAAAATTAGGCATAATAATGTGTTAATTCCACGACTGTATATATCGGTATCGGTTGATATCGGAATCGGTCATTTAAAAAAAGCCATTATCGGACAACTCTAATTATCAATGAAACATAAATACAAACAAATGGTGGGATTTATACATGAAAGCAGTGGGTGCTGCTGTGGGTCCCTCCCCGGTGTGGTAATACTCCACCAGAAAATGAATTGTTCCTCTCTCCGAGCATCCATCAAGATTATATGCACATGTGTCACGGTTAAATCAGACATCATGATTGTGTTTCAAAGAGTTTGGTCATGTCATTTTTAAATGAGTCATTCAAAGTGTACATTATTTCCATAACTTCCTGTTTTCTCCTGACTTTCAACATATTTCAAAACAAGTGTGATGTCATGGAAACTGGTCTGAGTGAGACGTGACTGCTGTCACGCAACATTGCGAGATACGTGAGGCGCGCCTCTGTGACGTGTGTGTGTGACGCGGGTGTGTGTGTGTCGTACCCTTTTGCCTTGGAGAACGACCACAAAACGAAACAGTGCGGGGAAAAAAACGATTATTCCTTTAAACTTCAGTTCAGTTTGAGTTCACACCTCAAAGTCCAATTTGAGTCTGCTTCTCTTTCGCTTTCCATGAGGACTTTTGGGTACTTTCCTGCAGACAATACATGTTGTTACATGACTACTGATATCATGCGAGTGTTTGTTTAGCGCCTTGTTGCCCAGGACACGTCACAGAGACCCAAGCAGAGTGCCAGACACTTTTAAATACTTCAGCTTTACTACTCTTGTGTTGTCTGTACACTTTGGCACCCACTTGTATTACACTGACGGAGTTATTCTTCATAGAGGATTCCAAAAAATGACTTATTATGAGACCATAAATAGCTATTGTAAAATATCTTGTCACGCAAATGATCTGTGTGAAGCTGACCCATCTTGTCATTGCTGTTAATTTGTGCTACAAAATGTTGTTTTAAAGCTTTGTAGATTATATTTTTAGATCAGTGATGTCGCCCAGCCCCCCGAAACTCCAAATCTCACTAAACTTTTCCCATCAGTTTGTGCTGTTGAAAACATTTGTGCCATTGTAGTTTTAATGTTATTTAGGTTTTATTATTCACAGACAACCACCGAACCTTGTTCAAGTGTTTACAATTTTGTCCCAAAAGTTTGTTTTTATCAAAAGAAACATTTGGTTTTAATGTTAACTAGAGATGTCAGTTAATGGCTTTTTTGCCGATATCCGATATTGTCCAACTCTTAATTACCGATTCCAATATCAACCGATACCGATATATACAGTCGTGGAATTAACACATTATCATGCCTAATTTTGTTGTGATGCCCCGCTGGATGCATTAAACAATGTAACAAGGTTTTCCAAAATAAACCAACTCAAGTTATGGAAAAAAATGCCAACATGGCACTGCCATATTTATTATTGAAGTCACAAAGTGCATTGTTTTTTTTAACTTGCCTCAAAACAGCAGCTTGGAATTTGAGACATGCTCTCCCTGAGAGAGTATGAGGAGGTTGAGGTGGGCGATGGTTGGGGAGGCGGGGGTAGGGTGTAGCGGGGGGGTGTATATTGTAGCGTCCCGGAAGAGTTAGTGCTGCAAGGGGTTCTGGGTATTTGTTCTGTTGTGTTACGGTGCGGATGTTCTCCCGAAATGTGTTTGTCATTCTTGTTTGGTGTGGGTTCACAGTGTGGCGCATATTTGTAACAGGGTTAAAGTTGTTTATACGGTCACCCTCAGTGTGACCTGTATGGCTGTTGACCAAGTATGCCTTGCATTCACTTGTATATGTGAAAAGCTGTAGATATTATGTGATTGGGCCGGCACGCAAAGGCAGTACCTTTTAAGGTTTATTGGCGCTCTGTACTTCTCCCTACGTCCTACAGCGGCGTTTTAAAAAGTCATAAATTTTACTTTTTGAAACAGATAATTTCCGATATTACATTTTAAAGCATTTATTGGCCGATAGACATCTCTAATGTTAAAGTTGTATAATTATTCATACTTGTAGTGATGTGCAGATCGATACTGAAATATCAATGGCAAAAATGTTTGTTTTAACGTTTGGGACAAGTTTGGAGACATTGGTGTGTGTAAGGGTGGCTGGGTGACGTCATTGGTCAAAAAAATTTATTTTAGAATTACTTAAAAACTGTAACAGCAAAAACTATTTTTTACGCCACAAACGCAACACAAACAAACATAAGTTGGATTTTACTATTTGCAATAACAAATTGCAGAATTATTTGAAGCCATTTTTTTTCTCGAAGTCAATGTCCCTAAAATTCTGGACCCTGGAAAATGTTATACAATATTAAGAAAATATGCTTAGTATATTCAAATAAAAATAATATATTTGTTATAATATAAAACAAAAATATAAATTTTTTCAAAATATGCATATATTTATATTTAGTTTTTTTTTTTTTGGGATAATATACAGTACATGCCAAAAGTTTGGACACGCCTTCTCATTCACAACACAAGTGATGGTCCCAACCCCATTGATAAAGCAAGAAATTCCACTAATCAACCCTGATAAGGCACACCTGTGAAGTGAAAACCATTTCAGGTGACTACCTCTTGAAGTTCATCTAGAGAATGCCAAGAGTGTGCAAAGCAGTAATCCGAGCAAAGGGTGGCTAGAATATAAAACATGTTTTCAGTTATTTCACCTTTTTTTTGTTAAGTACATAACTCCACATGTGTTCATTCATAGTTGTGATGCCTTCAGTGACAATCTACAATGTAAATAGTCATGAAAATAAGGAAAACCCATTGAATGAGAAGGTGTGTCCAAACTTTTGGCCCATACTGCATGTAAATGTCCAGATTTAAAATAACTTAATATTTTCATGGCGTGAACGAGAGACTTGGATCAAGCGTCAAAACTCAAAATTCTCACCTTTCGCTCTCGTCCCAGCAGCCCTCGGGGATGGTAGGCAGTTCGGGTACGCTGCGGTAGCTGCTCTGGAGGTTCTGGGCGGTACGGCGAGACACGACCCACTGCAGTTTCCTGTGATTGGGTTTGCTGCACTCTGGCGAAGCGTAGGCTGACAAACACTGAGCGACTTGAGTGCGCCACAGCAGGAGTTCAGCATCCGCAATCTGAAACCAAACAAAGACACCGGATCGTTGAGCTCTTTGGCCGTTCTGACGTCAGTAAAACATGCATATTGCTGTCTTGTGTGAGCAACTGTGTGCACAAACTGGTTTCTTTGTAGGCTTGGAAGATAAAAAGGAACCAGGATACACAAAAAAAACCCACTTGTTTAGGTTGGAAACCTGATCGAATGTCTGCGTAATTCCTTATAGATCTATATAGGTGGTGATGATGCAACTGAACAGTAAACAACATGATAATTGTGTTAACCTTTAGGACAAAATTGCATGTTACATTTGACAATAATACATTCATAATTTCAATACCTCTAAATGATGTTTTCACCTCATTTCATACTCTTCACTAGAGATGTCCGATAATGGCTTTTTTGCTGATATTCCGATATTGTCCAACTCTTAATTACCGATTCCGATATATACAGTCGTGGAAATAACACATTATTATGCCTAATTTTTGTTGTGATGCCCCGCTGGATGCATTAAACAATGTAAAAAGGTTTTCCAAAATAAATCAACTCAAGTTATGGAAAAAAATGCCAACATGGCACTGCCATATTTATTATTGAAGTCACAAAGTGCCTTATTTTTTTTAACATGCCTCAAAACAGCAGCTTGGAATTTGGGACATGCTCTCCCTGAGAGAGCATGAGGAGGTTGAGGTGGGTGGGGTTTGGGGTAGGTGGTAGCGGGGGGTGTATATTGTAGCGTCCCGGAAGAGTTAGTGCTGCAAGGGGTTCTGGGTATTTGTTCTGTTGTGTTACGGTGCGGATGTTCTCCGGAAATGTGGTTGTCATTCTTGTTTGGTGTGGGTTCACAGTGTGGCGCATATTTGTAACAGTGTTAAAGTTGTTTATACGGCTACCCTCAGTGTGAGGGCTGTTGACCAAGTATGCGTTGCATTCACTTGTGTGTGTAAAAAGCCGTATGTGATTGGGTCGGCACGCAAAGGCAGTGCCTTTTAAGGTTTATTGGCGCTCTGTATTTCTGCTTTTTGAAACCGATAATTTTGAAACCGATACCCATAATTTCTGATATTACATTTTAAAGCATTTATCGGCCGATAATATCTGCAGTCCGATATTGTCGGACATCCCTACTCTTCACTGGTAAAGCGATTGTGATCTTAACCCTTTTTATGTAAAAACATAAGCAAAAACTACTATTGGCTCCAATTTAAATCCTTTGGCTTTTAATCTTAATGTCCTCCTGTGTCCGGGGAATTATTTTCAGATTTTGTAAACAATAACAAAAAACGATTTTATGATGATGAAAAAATATCAATCTTAATCATATTATTGGCATCGTTACTGTTGATATTTGTATCGATCCACCCACCCCCGTTTACATTAAGAGCTCTATTTTAGCGGTATACATGGCTTCTTTTATCCACCTACTAGTGTAGCATGTTTGACTGTTCCTTGTCTAGTTCTCCAGTGATAATGATACATGTTCATCTAGCCTATTTATATTCATTTGTCCATCAGTAAAATATTTTTAAAGACTACTCCAATTGTTTAGCTGACTATTTATATCTGTGTGTGGCATTGCATTAGTGTTTTACAAGAATAAATAAATACAAACAGATTAATGCCACGTACACCATCTGATGTGTGGAGACATTTCACCCCAACCAATGTAGGCGGAAAAGCTGTGTACATTTGCAAATACTGTGCAAAGAGCTACGTCAAAAATGCCACAAAGATGCAGCAGCATATAGGCAATAGCCCAATAATATATCATTATTGTAATTCCCATATATTCCCATTAATTCCCATGAACGGTGTCCAACTTTGAATAATCAAAAAATGGTCAATAATTCCAAACTTCCCAAGCTTTATTCCCTGTGGTACATTTACACCCCATTGCAACCCTACACTTGATACATTTTCCCCATTTTTAAAGACTTGTGACGTTAAATTGTGCTGTTCTTTGTTGTGGTTTACCTTCAGGTGTCTCTGGATGTGATGAGCTATTTCCATCATGTCCTCCGAGTGAAAGGCCTCGATCTCCAGTCTCAAGAGAGCGAATGCTAGAACGGAGGGCTGGATGGACAAAACAAATAACATGTCCTCAAAGTGCTGTATTCACGATGACAATTTAACCCTGGCATGAATTCCTACCTTGGCTTTGGAGAAGGATATGCGACACAGACAGGCTTTAAGCTGAGCTTCTAGCTTCTCCAAGCTCAGAGTCTCCTTCCTGTTCACACGGACACACAAATGTCAGTCCAGTTTTTTCAAGCTGAAGCCATGATCACAACAGGAAATGTATTTTGTTTCCTACATGTATATGCAGACCACGTGAAATTGCTGATGGAAATTGTATTTAATGTCACGAGGTAACAACGTAGCTAACACGTATTAGTTATGTTTGTTGTCCCTTATAATAGCGATTTGGCAAAGTTTAGCTTATAACACATTGGCACATTTGTCTGCCAATGTGTATGTGTGTATAAATTATATGTACACATTAGAGATGTCCGATAATATCGGCCTGCCAATATTATCGACCGATAAATGCTTTAAAATGTAATATCGGAAATTATCGATATCGGTTTTAACCTCCCGATAGACTCCCGAATTTCAGAATTACCGTAAATCTCCCAGGGCAACCATTCTTCCGATTTCCACCCTGACAACATTATTGGGGGCATGCCTTAAAGGCACTGCCTTTAGCGTCCTCTACAATCTGTCGTCACATCCGCTTATCCTCCATACAAACAGCGTGCCGGCCCAGTCACGTAATACATGCGGCTTTTACACACACACACACACACACACACACACACACACACACACACACACACACACACACACACACACACACACACACACACACACACACACACACACACACACACACACACAAACACACACACAAGTGAATGCCAGGCATACTTCATCAACAGCCATACAGGTCACACTGAGGGTGGTCGTATAAACAACTTTAACACTGTTACAAATATGCGCCACACTGTGAACCCACACCAAACAAGAATGACAAACACATTTCGGGAGAACATCCGCACCGTAACACAACAGAACAAATACCCAGAACCCCCTTGCAGCACTAACTCTTTCGACATAAAAGTGACAATATATCATATTGTAGGTGTTTTTTTTATACACATTGCATTCATATTTTGCTGTTTTTCACATTTTTGTTGTGTTTTGCTTGATTGTAAAAGAGACAACTATCGAGGAGCTGGTCTGAGAAGTAAAAGAGGAGCAGCGTTCATATGTTGTTAATATTCAGTGTTTTATTGTTCATAGTTAATATTGTAAATCCCACTTTATTTTAATGTACATTTTGGGTCTCCCATTAAGTAAAAAACTGTATAACACCATTACGTTTTTTTGTCATAACTTTTTTAGAACTCTATCGGACATTGTGACTTTTGGTATTAGTGTTCCTGAAAAAAAGGGACCCAAACACACATACAGATTACTAGAGATGTCCAATAATGGCTTTTTTGCCCATATTCCGATATTGTCCAACTCTTAATTACCGATTCCGATATCAACCGATACCGATATATACAGTCGTGGTTTGGTGGTAGCGGGGGTGTATATTGTAGCGTCCCGGAAGAGTTAGTGCTGCAAGGGGTTCTGGGTATTTGTTCTGTTGTGTTTATGTTGTGTTACGGTGCGGATGTTCTCCCGAAATGTGTTTGTCATTCTTTTTTGGTGTGGGTTCACTGTGTGGCGCATATTTGACATCTCTAATTACAAACAAGTGTTTGATTGAAACAAAGTCAATATTACACAACAACTAAAGAGTTCAAACTACTATCTGTTAGGAATGTTAATAATTTTGCAACAACTCATTATTCAATTCGAGTCCGATTCCTGGGATGACATTTCTATTCAGAATCGATTCAACACAATTCTTAATTGAAACAGACTCTCGCAATAAAAATGATTTGGTATAGAAATGATGATAAAACATTTTCAAAACAAGCTCCTTTTGGCTGTACAACATATGAACAGAGAGTAAGCGCGGAACTGGCCTAAAAATATATTTAAAAAAAATGTTTAATCCATTCAGAATGCTGTTGATTGTGTTTACTTGGTTTATTAACTTAGGGTAGCGGCTCCATACTGTATGGACATATTTAGCTGCTGGCTGCATTGTTTTTTTCCACGGAAATCGGCTGATACTGATTGGTGGCCGATAAGATAGCCGCATAGTTGAAAATGTTACAGTTTTGAGCGGTTGACACACAGTAGCCCACGCAAATATTCAGCAAAGCCCACATTGATCATAACTGGTTATGCAAGTTCAAGCAGCCGTAAGCAACAAATCTTATCAGCCCACTTCAGCCAGACGCAGCTGTCTGATAGTTTGGCTGCCGGCCCAAAACGGCGTACACAAACAAACCCAGAGTGCGGTGGAAAAGCACCAGCGAGCACAAAAACAAAGAGATTGTGTACAAGCTGGCTGCAAAAAAAACATTGACTGACTTGAGTTTGCAGATGACATGTCTGCCACAATTAAGCCCGAAAAGTATGTTAAAAATGTAAATGCTTCCTTGTTTCATTTTTACAAATCACATTAATGAGTGTTTACTTTCTGTTTGTTTTAGGGCTAATTGAGGGTTAGCTCATTGTGGTTAGTGTGGGGTGGTGCTTGTTGTTTTCATATATTTCCTCATGACTTGTGTGTGTGTAGTGACTCCCAAGGTGTGTCTGCTTCTTTTATTTCAGATGTGTCACCGTTTCAAGCTTTCTCTAACCAAGAAAAACAAGCTAAATGTATGTGTTGCGGAGTGGCGGCCATTCTCACCGGTGTGTGGAGTGGGACACGGTGATCTGATGGTACAACTGCAGGAAGGTTAAGGCAGTAACGGATTTGGACTTGAAGTCCAGCTTCTCGGCGATGATCTTCTCCATGCGTCCGAGGTCGGACACGGTGAACCTGCACTGTCCGATGCGGATGAGCTCGCCCGTGGGCGCGAGGTTGCGCTCCTCCTCCGTCACTTTTGCCGCCATGTGGAGGCAGCTGAGGCTGACGCAGGACAAGTGTTTTGGTTGGATCTGGAATAGGACGACATTTTATTCAGTTATTAAACATCAAGGTGGGGGGGTTTTGACAGCAGAAATATAAATTGAAGCTTAGCGTACCCTCATCATGGCTAAGAATCTGTCCAGCAGGTTTACAGCCAGGACGAAGGTATGTGTGGTGTAGCCAAAGAAGCTGGTCAGGCTCCACAGGTCTTCCACTTTGGCATCTCTGCACTTGGCTGAGATTCGTCCATCGTTCTAGGGAAGAAAAAAAAAACACCAATTATTAGAGATGTTCGATAATGGCTTTTTTGCCGATATCCGATATCGTCCAACTCTTGATTACCGATTCCGATATCAACCGATACCGATATATACAGTCATGGAATTAACACATTATTGTGCCTGATTTTGTTGTGATGCCCCGCTGGATGCATTAAACAATGTAACAAGGTTTTCCAAAATAAATCAACTCAAGTTATGGGGAAAAAATGCCAACATGGCACTGCCATATTTATTATTGAAGTCACAAAGTGTATTATTTTTTTTAACATGCCTCAAAACAGCAGCTTGGAATTTGGGACATGCTCTCCCTGAGAGAGCATGAGGAGGTTGAGGTGTGGGGGTAGTGGGGGGTGTATATTGTAGCGTCCAGGAAGAGTTCGTGCTGCAAGGGGTTCTGGGTTTTTGTTCTGTTGTGTTTATGTTGTGTTACGGTGCGGATGTTCTCCCGAAATGTGTTTGTCATTCTTGTTTGGTGTGGGTTCACAGTGTGGCGCATATTTCTAACAGTGTTTAAGTTGTTTATACGGACACCCTATGGCTGTTGACCAAGTATGCATTGCATTCACTTGTGTGTGTGAAAAGCTGTAGATATTATGTGATTGGGCCGGCACGCAAAGGCAGTGCCTTTAAGGTTTATTGTCGCTCTGTACTTCTCACTACGTCCGTGTACCACTCCGTACAGCGCTGTTTTAAAAAGTAATAAATTTTTCTTTTTGAAACCGATACCGATAATTTCCGATATTACATTTTAAAACATTTATCGGCCGATAATATCGGCAGTCCGATATTATCGGACATTTCTACCAATTACCGTATTTTTCGGACTATAAGTCGCAGTTTTTTTCATAGTTTGGCCGGGGGTGCGACTTATACTCAGGAACGACTTATGTGTGAAATTATTAACACATTACCAGAAAATATCAAATAATATTATTTAGCTCATTCACGTAAGAGACTAGACGTATAAGATTTCATGGGATTTAGCCATTAGGAGTGACAGATTGTTTGGTAAACGTATAGCATGTTCTATATGTTATAGTTATTTGAATGACTCTTACCATAATTTGTTACGTTAACATACCAGGCACGTTCTCAGTTGGTTATTTATGCGTCATATAACGTACACTTATTCAGCCTATTGTTCACTATTCTTCATTTATTTTAAATTGCCTTTCAAATGTCTATTCTTGGTGTTGGGTTTTATCAAATACATTTCCCCAAATAATGCGACTTATACTCCAGTGCGACTTATATATGTTTTTTTCCTTCTTTATTATGCATTTTCGGCCGGTGCGACTTATACTCCGAAAAATACGGTATTTAATTATATGAATATAAGATGACCCCTCTTTTTTGGAAAAAAATATATTGTGACTGGTTACTAGTACTATAGGGCTGCACAAAAAAATGTGTTATCTGGGTCACACTAACATGCTTTTTCGATTGTGCTGAACAAACTGAATCAAAAACAAGAGCTGCCATTTTACTCAAGGACTGAAGATGTTTGGCGTTGGCGTGACGTCCGACACTTGATGCCCTAGTTCTATCCACTGATGGCCATGACAAGACTCGCTGGTCATTTATCAACTCACACGGGGCGCGAATTGTAATAACGAACTGATTAATTTGTCTTATCAAGAAAGTCAACAGTCCTTCCAGGACTTCCCATTAAGCATGGCAGAAAGGCCATTGGATGTTTCTTTAAGGACATATATTTGATCATTTAGGCTGCAGCTAACGATTATTTTTGTAATCGACTAATATTGATTATTGGCATCAAACACACTTTAAAGCCTCAATGTGTATTTTGAGGATTCAAGGAACCTTGTCACGCTAGAACATGATATGACATGTCCTGAGGTCCCAGATTTTGACCAAGAAATACCACAACAACAATCAGGAAAATAGTTGGAAGACAAAAAATCTGCTTGTCATAACTATCATCCTTTTTTCCTAATCAAATGCACATCATCAACACTAAAAATAAACTCTCCACTGTTCACTGCTACAGATCACAGCATCCACACACCATCGTTCTCATTCAGCGGCCTTACATAAAATATTGTCCACTTATTTCAATTCTAAGCAAGACAATTGTGATTATATTTTTTCCAGAATAATTCAGCTAGTATTATTAGTACATATGCTGTGCTCTACCACCCCTGTTCCTCTATTCTCTGTTATGAAGATGTGTCTACCGTATGACAATGAGGACATAATCCCATAAATTAAATATATTCCACACCCCTTCGTCTATACTAGGGGTGTCAAACATACGGCCCAAGGGCCGGATCAGGCTTTATCCGGCCCAAGGGATGAGTTTGCTAAGTATAAAAATTAAGCTGAAATTTTTGAATGAAAGAAACTGCTGTTCTAAATGTGTCCACTGGATGTCGCAATAGCAATTCTTTGTATCTTTGTAGATGATGCTACATGTGTACGATATAAACCACATCAGTTGAGGAAAATTATCAAACTACATAAATAACATCCTGTAATTTGATTTTGATATACTTTTCTTATGTTGATAGATTGAAAATGAACACCAATGACTGATGAACATTATCACATCATTTATTCAGAAAATATAATTTATGACAAATAAAGATAGAACACTATTAACCGCAACATGTTAGTTTAAAAAAAACAAAAAAAAAAACAACATTATGATTTGTACATTTTCAGAATGTGCTTGTTCTGTTTTCAAACAAAGAAAACAATCTGAAGTTGTCTTTATTTTTAAGTTACCGTGCCGTGATTTTACCAGTCCGGCCTACTTGGGAGTAGATTTTTCTCAATGTGGCCCCCGATCTAAAATGAGTTTGACACCCCTGCTCTATACTGTGTTTCTCTACTGTAACGTGAGGTAAATGTACGGTTTCAAAAGATTTCTTCCTATTAGTTTGACCGTTTCCTTGTCATTGCAGTAAATCAGGTGACATCCGAGCTGGCAATTATCATTTTTACACACTTTACTACCAACTTTACAAAACTGAGTTATGGTTCCGAAACCTGAGACTATTGGTGTTTTAGCACAGCATATCTTATCCATAATGTATTCTTATCACCCGATTTAAAAATATGGCTACAAACCGAATGTGAAGCGACCTTTTTTTATGAAACACGTTAAGTGTGAACATTTTCAACAGAAAGAGAACAAATAATCGCTAAGGGGTAGGATACAATTACCTGTTTCTTCCTACACATTTTGAGACATGTTGAATTGTGTAACTGATGTAACTTGTCTGGAACAAAATAATCCACGAGTGACTATGTGGAGTGACTCACCTGGTTCGTGGACTCGATAAGACTCAGGCCAGTCTCCTTAGGGAGGTAGTCTACCTCCTGGTCATAATTCACCCTCAGCTCCTTCATCAGTTTGAAGGCATCCATGTCTCCGCTGCCACTCACGTCTTTTTACTACCACAAAAACAAGAAAATTATTGATGAGATAAATCATTATGCTGTATGTCAGTGGTTCCCTGGGGGTTTTTTTCCAGTGAAGTAACCATTTTTGGTTGAAAAGATGATGTAGAAAACAGGGCTATTTGATTCCAAAAAGTGCCTTATTGCAGTGAAACTTGCCAAGGGACATGTTACCAAATATTAACATTGTTGTATGTATACTTTTGACCCAGCAGATTTGGTCACATTTTTAGTAGACCCATAATAAATTCATAAAAGAACCAAACTTCATGAATGTTATTTGTGACCAACAAGTATGTGCTCCAATCACTCTATCACAAAAAAATAACAGTTGTAGAAATTATTGGAAACTCAAGACAGCCATGACATTATGTTCTTTACAAGTGTATATAAACTTTTGACCGCGACTGTACGTTCTCTATATCCATCATTGTGTATTATTCTAACTGATCTTTTTTGTAACACGGTTCTTTCTTTCTTTCAGTTTATTTCGAACATAAACACACTTACAGCATAATAAATCACACAATTTCATATCATTTCTGTTTACATCATGTCCGAAAAGGAGTAGGAAGAAGCAAAGCTTATTTAATCCTACCCCTTTCCCACCTCAGAGCGTTTACAAATATATACATTCATTTACTGACCTTTTCATATAGTAAAATTACATCCGTGAATGAGCAATACAACAGTTTTGTAATATGTAATTAGTTAAGTCAGTCATTATAAACATACTGAGATGAAGAATATCTTATTTTTTAATAAGGTTGAAAGTATTTCTCATAGTTCTTCTTCTTTGTACTTTGTAAGCACTATTAATTTGAACAACCTCTTCAACTGGATCATATCAGTACAATGTTTAACTTCTTTACTTAATCCATTCCATAATTTAATTCCACATACTGATATGCTAAAGGTTCTAAGTGTTGTACGTGCATACAAATGTTTTAAATTAGACTTTCCTCTAAGGTTATATTTCTCCTCTGTAGTAGAGAATAATTATTGTACATTCTTTGATTGATTGATTGAAACTTTTATTAGTAGATTGCACAGTACAGTACAGTACATATTCCGTACAATTGACCACTAAATGGTAACACCCGAATAAGTTTTTCAACTTGTTTAAGTCGGGGTCCACGTTAATCAATTCATGGTACATATATATACTATCAGCATAATACAGTCGTCACACAAGTTAATCATCAGAGTATATACATTGAATTATTTACAATCCGGGGAGGTGGGATGTGGAGGGGGGAGGGTGTTAGTCTAGGGTTGAAGTTGCCTGGAGGTGTTGTTTTAGTGCGGTTTGGTAGCAGGTTATAGTTTGCTTTGTACATCATTTTAGCTGTTTGCGATTTTACCAAATCATCAAACTTTAATATTTTTGACTCAATAAATAAAGGGTTTGTATGTTCTCTATATCCAACATTATGTATCAGTCTAATTCAGTGGTTCTTAACCTGGGTTCGATCGAACCCTAGGGGTTCGGCAGAGCCTCCACCACGGAGGTAAAGACACATCCGACTTATCGTGTAAATAAAAACTTCTCCCTATCGGCGTATTATGGATACCCCCAAACAATGTTCCCTCTAATTTTCCATCTGATTTGCAGGTTGTTTGATTGATCGATTGAAACTTTTACTAGCAGATTGCAAAGGAAGAGAATACATTATATGAAACAGTACAGTACATATAACGTACAATTGACCACTAAATGGTAACACTCGAATAAGTTTTTCAACTTGTTTAAGTCGGGGTCCACGTTAACCAATTCATGGTAATGTGTGTAAGGTGTGTAGATTGTTCTTTGAACAAGGTGATGTTCATGCACGGTTCATTTTGTGCTCCAGTAAAAAAACATATAACTTTTTCTTGAATTTGAAAAAAAATTAAAATGTTGTTTTTCACTAAAGAAGGGTTCGGTGAATGCGCATATGAAACTGGTGGGGTTCGGTATCTCCAACAAGGTTAAGAACCACTGGTCTAATTGATCTTTTTTGTAACACCGTTAACGAATGTAGCGCACATTTGTATTTAATGAATGAAGTGTACTTTTGTAGTTGTTTCCCTATATTTCAGCATAATAACTCAGATATGGTATAATCCAGACCTGGGCAAATTAAGGCCCGGAGGTCACATGCGGCCCGTTGAGCTTTTCAATCTGGCCTGCCGGACATTCCCAAATATTTTTTTTTAGATCTTTAAGATGGAAAGTGTAGCTGCCGTTATGATGTGCAGTGATGTTTTCTAATGACCGTAAGTGTTCCACTATACAAAGTTTTTCAATGGTTGTAATCTGCGTTTATGGTTGATATACCAGTTACTATGGTAATCTAATTACCGTATTTTTCGGAGTATAAATCGCTCCGGCGTATAAGTCGCACCGGCCAAAAATGCATAATAAAGAAGGAAACAAACATATAAGTCGCACTGGAGTATAAGTCGCATTTTTGGGGGAAATTTATTTGATAAAACCCAACACCAAGAATAGACATTTGAAAGGCAATTTAAAATAAATGAAGAATAGTGAACAACAGGCTGAATAACCAACTGAGAACATGCCTGGTATGTTAACGTAACATATTATGGTAAGAATCATTCAAATAACTATAACATATAGAACGTGCTATACGTTTACCAAACAATCTGCCACTCCTAATCGCTAAATCCCATGAAATCTTATACGTCTAGTCTCTTACGTGAATGAGCTAAATAATATTATTTGATATTTTACGGTAATGTGTTAATAATTTCACACATAAGTCGCACCCCCGGCCAAACTATGAAAAAAACAGCGACTTATAGTCCGAAAAATACGGTATGGTCATCTAATTAGTTACTATGGTAATCTACGTCACAGCAGCTCAGATGAGGCACCAAGCAGTGTGGGTGGGAAGGGTTTCCACAAACAGGAGGTTTTCACAACAAAGTTCTAAAGCTTAGTGATATATAGAATAGAAAGTACTTTATTGATCCCTGGGGGAAATTCAGCAAATATCAGATATATCAGATTGTAGGTGGGTTTATTTTGTACCCTTCGCGTTCATATTTCACTGTTTTGTTGCATTTCACTTGATTGTAAAATATGTCGATCGACATTCATATTTTGTCAATATTCAGTGTTTTATCGTTTATAGAACAATTTAAAATTCCATTACGTTTAAGGCGGTCTGTCATAACGTTTTTAGCATTCAATCAGACATTATTGTGAGGTTTTGTATTAGTGTTCCTAAAAATAGATATACCGGCCCCCAGACACATTTTTTCTCTCTAAATGTGGCCCCCGAGTCAAAAGAATTGCCCAGGCCTGGTATAATCGTACATTAGAAGTAGAGATTAAACCAATACGGTGTAATTTAATACAAGATAGCACCTTTTAAAGGGGAGTCTCACAGCCCGGCCCACTTCCCTTCAGTTCCACTCCGGTGTCATATTTCCCTGGTTAACGCCTTCGGTGGCCCCTGGCCGAAAACAACTGCTTGTTTTGATGACCCACTAAGGTTTTTTTGGGCCACACAAAGACATTTAACACACTTCAGTCATACATTTGTTTCATTTTAATGACGGTAAACAAGCGAACTAGCGTCGACTGCAGCTAGCCAGCGAAGTGGCGTTTTTAAATCCTCTCCTAGGAGCGGGGGATGGGTTGTTATGTACCTTATTCCCCAAACACACAACATTGGACTATTCTGCACGGTTAATATCGAAACAAAAACGAATTTACACACCATATCGTATGCAATTTGTTTTGGTATATATAAATATGTTTTTTGTTTGTTTGTTGTTTTACCTAGTATCGGTGCAGGGTGCCAACAACTAGACAAGAAAACACATATAGACGGTAGTAATTCATGCAAACTGATGGAAAATGACTATTATTATGCTAAAAGAACGAAACCCAACGTGAAATCTTTGCAAAATCATGCCATTATTGTCTGTTTTGTTTCCCTTCTCCGTCAAATTATAGGGAAAATCCGCGCATTGCATTCCTATAAATTTCTAGAAGTGATTCTTACCTGTCAGGGTAAATTAGATCCACATATCTGTCTTGTATTCCTTCAAAGGTTCTACTCTCCTTTCTCCTTTTGCTCTTTTGTTGATGTTGCTAACACATACGCCCACTTAGTGACGTCACCGGAGGACGAATATGGTGTAAGAATAGAATTCGCTTCTGCTCAACAAGCCAAATGCCTACCGTTTTATTTATGTACACAAACCTATCTGGTGTATTACTGCTTTAAGGTAATATTATATTATGAAACGTAACGAAATCTGCCATTGGGATTTGAAATTCAACCGACCTTGGGGGAATAAAAAAAACGACTCCTTCAATGGACGTTTCTGTTAACCAATCAGCGGGAGGGATTTTGCACGGTTCAAATTGTCCGCCCAAAATGGGCTTATTTGATTGGCTCTTGTCCGGTGACGTATTCCCTTACGCAAATATGGCATTACGTAAAGGAGTGTTGTTTGATCACAAATGAAAAGCTGCTCTACGCTGTAATTACGTTTTCAGTTCATAATTGGGATGGTTGATGGAATATATAGGAATGATACATACGTGAAAATAATAACAAAATACAACATTTTTACGTATATTTTACGCTGAGAACACACACCCATTTTTGCGTAATGACTCCGTTGTTTTTCGCTCAAGCATGCGCGCATGCGCATGTATTTTAAGCGTTAAAAAGCGGATGTATCTTTCCACCGTTAACAAACATTAAACGAAACAAAATAAGATACACAGAATAAAACATTTCTCACTTTTACATAGGGTATTATTGCTACTTTACGCTTCCTGTCAGTTGCCTGGCCAAATGTGCAAAGGCAAAATGTCGTAACGGCATCTTAACATTATATACTTTGAGGGAATGATGGGACATACCCAAATCTGCTACAGTGGAAAAATACTGCGTATGATTTATTTTACGAAATAAAGTAACATCAGTACTTATAATTATAGTACTCGGTAAAAGGTTTATTTTTAAGGCAAAAAAAATGATATTCATTTACTATTACTTTCTTTGAAACATTTATTCAGCATTTTTTAACTTTAGAAAGTTATATGGTTGAAATCGATAATGATGCCAAAAAGCATGAACATAGATGGGAAGTCGTCAAATGCTTATTTTGAAAATGTAATTTTGTTTATAGATTGTATGCAATCTGTTGTTGTGTTCCCTAATTTGAGTGTACATAAATTAAGGTGTGTGTTGCTGAGCCCGACCTGGACATAATCTGGACTGGACCTGGTTCTAAGAACCCTTTAAACCAGGGGTGTCCAAACTTTTTCCACTGACGGCCGCACACGGAAAAATTTAAGGATGCGGGGGCCATTTTGATATTTTTCATTTTCAAACCATAACAAAATATATGGAATTTTTTTTAACCTTTAGGGCTCCCGGGGACCATAAAGGGTCTCAGTCATTAAAACGTTAAAAAATAAGTCAAATTATTATTATTTTTTTTTATTTAGCGCTTACAGTAAATCTCTATATCAACTTCAGGTTGATAAAAAGTAAAAAGAAAAAAGGTTTTATGCCTTTTCTGTCAAAGACAATTTGTTTTTTTATAGCAAAACTGGAAATATGCAGTATTTAGTAATTAGAGCTCTAAAAGATCAATAATGCACGAGACCATTGATTTTAATTCATTAATATTTTTGAGAAATCAGTGAAAATATTAATACAATCCCACTAAATATATTTGGGATCCAAAAGGTCCCCCACTCATAAAGTGATAAATTTGTATTAGTTTTTTTTAAAAACTTTTAACACTTAAGTTACGAGATCAACTTCAGATATATCTGTCGATTTTACGTATGAACTATTATTTTGTTTGTTTTTATGCTCTTTTGTGAAAGAAAACTTTGATGTTTTTATATGGCAACCACACAACATATGCAATATTTTTTCCACATAAAACATTTTAAAGTGAAATTTTTGAAGTAATTGGAGCCATGAATAGGTCAATAATTCATTATAACATAGATTTTTTGGTCTTTTTTTTTTTCAATGGCAAAAAAAATAAAAAATAAAGAAAGACAAAAGAATAAAAAACAGCCTGCATGGCAGCTTTGTGTAAACATTGCAACTTTTTCTCGTTAGATTTCACCTCATTCCACTTTTTTAAATGTTTATTTTTATTTTTGCAATACTATCAATTTTGCAATTTTTGCAGAATGTGTGGCGGGCCGGTAAACAATTAGCTGCGGGCCGCAAATGGCCCTCGGGCCGCACTTTGGACACCCCTGCTTTAAACAATCTAATTTCATTGACAACCTGGTCTGGTGAAGATAATGTCCTTTATTTAAAATAAATAAATAAATAAATACATAAATAAAATGTTCTTGACAAAAAGAAAAGAAACTGAAATAAAATAAAAACAGTTACATGGAAACTAGTAATGAAAATTAGTAAAATTAACTGTTAAAGGTTAGTACTATTAGTGGACCAGCAGCAAACACAATCATGTGTGCTTCACGGACTGCATCCCTTGCAGACTGTATTGTAGGAACCAGAATATTAATAACAGAAGGAAACAACTCTTTTGTGTAGAGATGTCCGATATTGGCTTTTTTGCCAATATCCGATATTGTTCAACTCTTAATTACCTGTTCCGATATCAACCGATACCGATATATACAGTCATGGAATTAACACATTATTATGCCTAATTTTGTTGTGATGCCCCGCTTGATGCATTAAACAATGTAACTTTACCATAAATTGATTAACGTGGACCCCGACTTAAAAAAGTTGAAAAACTTATTCGGGTGTTGCCATTTAGTGGTCAATTGTACTGAATATGTACTGTACTGTGCAATCTACTAATACAAGTTTCAATCAATCAATCAAAAACAATGTTTTCCAAAATAAGAGAACAACTTCAACTCCAGTTATGGAAAAAAGTGCCAACATGGCACTGCCATACTTATTATTGAAGTCACAAGTGCATTATTTTTTTTTAACATGCCTCAAAACAGCAGCTTGGAATTTGGGACATGCTCTCCCTGAGATAATCCTAATACCCACTACAACTATGGGAAATACTAAACTTTGACTTTCACAAAGTGCATTATTTTTTATTTTTTTTGCCTCAAAACAACAGCTACAAAAACAATGAAGGCACACAGCTTCAGTCCAGAGTATACTAGACTATGTCCGTGTTTTACCGGATATGTACCGCTCCGTACAGAGGCGTTTTAAAAAGTCATTCATTTTACTTTTTGAAACCGATACCGATAATTTCCGATACTACATTTTAAAGCATTTATCGACCGATAACTTTTGTGTGAATGAGTGAGAATTAGTGTAAATGGGGGAGGGAGGGTCTTTTGGTTGGTGCACAAACTTTAAGTGTATTTTGTGTTTTTTATGTTGATTTAATAATAAAAAAAATAAAAATAATAATAAAATAAAAATAAAAATTAAGTAACTGCTGTTACAGGCAGAACAGTCCCTACCTGGCGGTAAAGAGAAACGACGTCGGATACCGCACAACATCAGGGCAGTGTATAGCAATGTATTGAAGGGCGAAATTAATGTACGCTATTGTTTTTTAAAATGTGTTTTTATCATTTTATTAGAGGGTGAAATTATCATACAAATGGGTACGTCTGGCAACGCTGCTGCTCCCAGTCAGCCTGGAGGTGGGCGGAGTCTTCGTCCGGCCCTCGCCCCCTCCTCGGAAGTGGACACTCGCTGTCTACATTCCCCTTATTTAATTTTTCATATTTCGCAGCGAAACCCCCCAATGGAAGGCAAGATGGACGATTAAGCCGAACGCGGTCCCCCTGATTTCACCCTTCATTTGTCAATGAACTGAGAGGACCGGATGAAATCCAGCTGGGGTTTTCTCCGCTTTGCAGGGGAGGTAAGGCTCAGGGCTCCGTCTATGTGCTGTATTCAAGCTACATTCAGACTCGCTTGCCATAGTTGTTACAGCCAACTATGTTTTTGTATTTTTTATCAAATACAACCTGTGTATGTGGTTTTGTCTATCGAATTCACCCCTCAAACATGAATTTATTTCAAAGGGATGTTGTAGTTAAACCGCGACGTCAGGTCAACAAGCTAGCTGTATGAACGTTAGAGATGGTGTCGTCTATTCCAAGGTACTAAAGTACATTTCACACAAACTCATTTAGTTCAGTTCAGTTCAGTTTCAGTTTATTTCGAACATGTACACGATACAATGTAATGCATCACACAACTCCAGTTGTTTCATTACATCACGTCCGAAAAGGAGTAGGAAGAAGCAGAGCTTATTTAATCCTACCCCTTTTCATAGTATAGCCATTTTATCCAATGTCCTTGTTCTCTGTAACAGAACAGTGAACAAATAAATAATAAATACATAATATACAATAGTAAGCATACAATTATTAAATACATAAATAACCTTTGTCTCAATAAAAAAAGAAAAGGGTTCAAGATTTTCATCATAATTCTTGTTCTGTGTACTTTGTGAACACTTGTAGTTTGAACCGTCTCTTAAACTGAATCATTTTGATGCTTTGTTTGATTTCTCTGGTTAATCCGTTCCATAATTTAATTCCACATACGGATATGTTAAAGGTTTTAAGTGTTGTACAAGCATACAAATGTAATTTAGTTTCCCTTGCTGGAGATTTCCCTAAGAGATTTCTTCACAATTAGGGGTGTAACGGTTCACAAAAATTTCGGTTCAGTACGTACCTCGGTTTAGAGGTCACGATTCGGTTCATTTTCGGTACAGTAAGAAAACAACAAAATATACATTTTTTGGTTATTTATTTACCAAATTTGTAAACAATGGCATAACATACATATACACACAGGGTCCATTGCCATTGCCAGGGTTAATGTGGTCAACATATATAACATAAAAACTAATAAGATAAGGCTCAGAATGGTTTCTTAACAAAACCTTTCTACATATAAAGTGCTTTTTTTGATTGATTGATTGATTGAGACTTTTATTAGTAGATTGCACAGTACAGTACATATTCCGTACAATTGACCACTAAATGGTAACACCCCAATAATTTTTTCAACTTGTTTAAGTCGGGGTCCACGTTAATCAACATTAAACTGCCTCAAGTTGTTGCCCAGATTAAATAAAAATACAAAACTTTTCTTCTACATATAAAAAGTGCAATATAAAACAGTTTCAAGTCAACTCAGCCTCAGATTAACTTTTCTTCCCCCCCCCAAGCCTGGCTAACTTGGCAGTAAGAGGATATATGGGCTCATTGTTCTTCCACCATAGAAGTGGGTCAAAATCTACTTTTTAATGCAATATGGACTTATATCTGCTGCTATTAAAACATTTGTTATTGCTTTAGCCCTGCCTGACTCGCCGAGGAGAGGCTGCTTGAATGCGGTGGTGACGCTTCAAATGCGTTAGCATGTGTTATGAGAGTAGCGTATGTGGGTGTGTGGCCCTTTAATATGTGACAGCATGTGAGGTGAGTGTGTGGGCGAGCAAGGTGAGGGAGCGGTAGCGTGAGTGCGGGGAGTGCCTAGTGTTTTGTTGGATTGGCTGTGTGCAAGACAAGACCTCAATAAAGCCACGATTTGCAACTAATCACCGGACTCGTCATTTACCCTGGAGTCCGGAGCTGTGGAGACCCACTGCCGGGTAGAGGGAAGGGTGTTGCCCCCGAGAATACATCGGCCCTGGAGGAGTGTCTCCCCTGCGCTCCTCGACTACAGTCTGGGAGCCGGAAGCAGGAAAGGTGAAACACATGTTTGACATGTTGTCAGAAGCAGCTGCTGAACAATGTCGGCAAACCTCCGTCCTCCTTTGTTGTATCGCGCAGCCAAAGTGTTCCCAAACGGGAGACCTTAATGAGGCAGGAGAGTCTTCCAGCCCTGGATTTTACATGTTGTCCTAGCCCGGTCACTGCTAGCATGTGTACTCGTTCGGTACACCTCCGAACCGAACCAAAACCCCCGTACTGAAACGGTTCAATTCCAATACACGTACCGTTACACCCCTATTCACAAGACAAATGTATACAATCTGTAATAACTGACAGGAGCACTTGCTAAATTCCCAGTCAACTCCAGACTCTTTGTTCAAAGTAAATGCTTTAATAATATTGATATATATTGTATGGTCCACCCCACAATGGCTTGATATATCACAATGTTCATTGATATTTTTCCCCTAATCCAGTTAAATTTAATGCCTTGCCTGTCTGCCTGTGGACAGGTATCTGTATCCAGTGGGGAGGAAGGCTTAACCTGGGGGAGAAAGAATGAAGTTCACCGAACCCTGGGGAGTCCACAGGCTGGCTTTTCTTCTGGAAAAGGCCATGTCGAGGGAAGCCAAGATGTGGAAGGGCGACTTGCCAAAGAAGCCCTCCTCACAGGTGAGGGTGCATTGCAAAACTCTCAAAACAAAGGAACCATACAGTGGTACCTCGTAACGATATGTATCACAATATATTATTTGGTATATAAATGACGATAGAAACATTTCAAAATTGGTTTAAAAGGCGCCTAATTTGGCTGCTGACGTATGCAGTAACATATTGCGTCATTTCCAGTACTATTATTTTTATAAAAACTATTATTCGGTTTGATAATTTCCGGTTAGTATCTGGTTGCTTTCTGTAACATGCTTTTATCTACATTTCTGTTCAAATGTAATAAGCACATTTTCTTCTGTTGTTTGATACTTTACACCACGGGTGTCAAACTCATTTTAGATCGGGGGCCACATGGAGAAAAATTTACTCCCAGTGGGCCGCTCTGGTAAAATCACGGCACAATAATTTAAAAATAAAGACAACTTCATATTGATTTCTCTGTTTAAAAATGGAACAAGCACATTCTGAAAATGTACAAATCATAATGTTGTTTTTTTTTTTTTTACACTTACATGTTGCGGTTAATAGTATTCTATCGTTATTTGTCGTTATTTATACTTTCTGAATAAATTATGTGATAATGTTCATCAGAGAACTCATTGGTGTTGATTTTCAATCCATCAAAATAAAAAAATGATATCAAAATCAAATTACAGGATGTTATTTATGTAGTTTGCTCATTTTCCTCGACTGGTGCACTAACATGTGGTTTATTTTTTTTTAGTATGTAGCATAATCTACAAATATGAAAATAATTGCTATTGCGACATCTAGTGGACACATTTAGAACAGCAGTTTCTTTCATTCAAAAATTCCGGCTCGTTTTTATACTTAGCAAACTCATCCCGTGGGCAGGATAAAACCTGTTCGCTCGCGGGCCGTACGTTTGACACCCCTGCTTTACATTATTAGTTATGAGTGATGCTACAAATTTGAGTATCAATTCAAAACCAAGTAGTGAGAAGGGCGGTACAGTAAAACTTTGATTTACGAACTTAATTGGCTCTTGAACGGGGTTTGTACTAGGGCTGGGTGATTACATGATTGTGATCGAAAATAGTGACAAACTACCATCCATCCTGTTGATTGTGTATTCCGGGGGTGTCAAACATACGGCCCGCGGGCCATATCTGGCTTAATCCGGACCGTGGCCCATAAAATGGGTTTACTAAGTATAAAAATGAGCTGGGATTTTTTAATGAAAGAAACTTCTGTTCTAAATGTGTCAACTGCATGTCGCAATACCAATTCCAGTTTAACCCACTTCACACTGTTTAAAGATGACATCTCAGCTGACTTTAAGCGCCCTCTCGATTGGCTGCCGCTACTCCAATCAGTGCAGGTGCAAGCAATCAGCTGCTCCTGTCGTGGCTGGCGGCAGACTAGTGCTGTAGCGACGCCCAATACCTATTTTTATTGTAAATCATCCACTCTATGAATAAAATAATGAAACGGTAAGGTACAAAGACTTAAGTCAACACGTCCATCATCTGCATAGTTAGAATTCCGTGCAGCGTTGGCAAATTTGTTGACGGCACGATGTGCACTCTGAACTCCATTGTAAAAATTTATTTTTCTGTATTTGTTGTTTGTTCTATTTTATTTTAATGCGTAAATCTACCATGTTCACATTGGTTAAGTTTGTATTTATGTTACCTTTAACTTGGCTATTATGGTGTCATTTCGCCAATTGTTTTGATTATATTATAATTGTAATATTTGAATATTTGATGACAAATGAATGTGTTGTGGCAGCATGTGGATTTCACCAATGCAGCGGTTTGAGGAAGTACTCGGTTGCTTTTCCAAACACGTCTTTAATAGTGAACTGCCAACATGGGAATGCTAAACAGGAAGTGCTTAAAGATTAATGGCTTTGTGAATATAATGGAACAAAGTCTAAGTTCCTTGTGTTCTTCATGGTAGTTTGAGACTGCACCAATTGTTTACTCAGAATTTTCAACTAGCTTGAAGTGTTTTGCCATAAGGATTATTTGTAATGTGTACATTTTCAGAATGTGCATGTTCTATTTTTGGCCAAAATAAGACAAAGAAAACAATTTTGAAGTTGTCTTTATTTTTAAAAATATTATGCCATGATTTTACCAGTTCGGCCCACGTGGGAAAATATTTTTCTCCATGCGTCCCCTGAGATAAAATGAGTTTGACACTCCTGGTCTATTCCTTTTGTCATATGTCATGTGACTAATCTGTTTTGAGCACAGCTGCTGCTGAGTCACTGCAGTCAATGTTTCTGCTACGTTATCCTGATCAACTTTTTCTAGTGGTACTAACATTCTTCTTAAATCAAGTGTATTTGATGTTCTGGAGTGTGCAGTTTATGGCATAGTTTGTGTTATTAGCCACCCATATGGTCAGAGTTTAAAATATGACCTTTTTAAAAATCTAGGTTCAATACATTTAACAGTAAAAAAAAAAAAAAATATTGTAAGCTCTCATGCTGCTTATACTGTAGTTCAATTTATATTATACAATTCAGAAAGTTCAAGTTGCTACGGCTATTTAATGCTGACAAAACAGGCCAATAAAAGGCTGCAAGGCTGTAAATGACGCACGTCTAACACTTCTCTGACAGTGGCCTCGTAAACGGATGTAGGAGGTCAAGGACACAGGTGAGTCACCTCAGTGCCGTGTAAACAACTGCAGCATTTCTGACATAGTTAGAGTTTGTTTACATTAGACTGGAAAGACAGGAACCCTGTCCAATCAGATGTACAGGCTGGTACATTCCAAAGATCACAATATTGTGATAATATCTCTTGTCACTCATTTCAAGTAAGTGTAACACGGCCCAGGTCTGCTGTGTTAGGCTTCTCAAGCCGTCACGCCGGACGTTTCCAATTTATCTTATTAAACCTTTCGAAACTGTAGCCGCCAATATGACGTGCAGCGCTGTTTTCAAATTACCGTCAATTTTGAACTTGAGAAAATATTCCAATGGTTGGAATCTGCGTTTTTGAGTGACATACGGGTTATTATGGCAATCATAAGGGGCTACATCACAGCAGCTTAAGGCAGGCAAGGCAGGGATTATAGCATTTACAGTTTAAAAAGGAACTAGTGCAATACAAGGGTGATGGGAGGAGTTGAAGATGAAGTGTATCTAGAGTTTTACTCTCCACTTAAAATGTGTGTGTGTCTCTATCTGTGTGTCTCTGTGTGCCTTTGTTTGTCTTTGTGTGTGTGCTTATATATGTGTAATACATGTGTATATTTATATATACATTTGTATATGTGTATATATGTATGTAAATGTACATATACACTACCGTTCAAAAGTTTGGGGTCACCCAAACAATTTTGTGGAATAGCCTTCATTTCTAAGAACAAGAATAGACTGTCGAGTTTCAGTTGAAAGTTCTCTTTTTCTGGCCATTTTGAGCGTTTAATTGACCCCACAAATGTGATGCTCCAGAAACTCAATCTGCTCAAAGGAAGGTCAGTTTTGTAGCTTCTGTAACGAGCTAAACTGTTTTCAGATGTGTGAACATGATTGCACAAGGGTTTTCTAATCATCAATTAGCCTTCTGAGCCAATGAGCAAACACATTGTACCATTAGAACACTGGAGTGATAGTTGCTGGAAATGGGCCTCTATACACCTATGTAGATATTGCACCAAAAAACAGACATTTGCAGCTCGAATAGTCATTTACCACATTAGCAATGTATAGAGTGTTTTTCTTTAAAGTTAAGACTAGTTTAAAGTTATCTTCATTGAAAAGTACAGTGCTTTTCCTTCAAAAATAAGGACATTTCAATGTGACCCCAAACTTTTGAACGGTAGTGTATATGTATGTATATTTGTGTACATGTTTATATGTATGTATATACATACACATATACGTCTGTGTATATATGTGCATATGCATATATGTGTGTATATATGAGTGTATTGTTTATATTGTATTATATATATATATATGTATGTATATGTGTGCATATGTATATATATGTATGTGTATATATATATGTATGTGTATAAATTGGGCCTGGGCCAATAAAACAATATCCATATGTACGCGATAGACACATAATTGATATCAACATAAAATGCGTTCGATAAAACATTCAATATATATTTATATTTTTTGGTTGGAAGAAACAAGAAATTATGAAGCACGATTTGTTGCATGAAGTCACTCGCGCTCTGGGAACCCAGCTAAACAGGAAACAGGAAGTGTCACTGAGCAATGGGAGTGACACGGCAATCAGGTAACATTATCAACTACGAAGTTTGGTTGCGCAGTCTTTCTGTCTCACTGTGTATTCTCTGCATGTAGTGAGGAGAGAAACTGTGACATCCTTGACACATCAACACAATAACAGAAACTTGTCTTTAATTTTATTGGTGTGGCAACATCCGGACACTTCCGATGTGTGGGTTTAATGAGCAGCTTCCCAAACTACTCTGTGTTGTGTTCAATAGCTTATACACCACTGCCATCTAGTGTCTTGAAACTATAATAATAATAAAACAAACATGACCAAACTGTCAGTAGCAGGCCTGACATATGCCTGGCAAAAATGTATTAGAGGACTTGCGTGAACATTGCTTTGCTAGCTTTTTTGAATGGGTGTAGTCCACAAATTCATTGAGTTTGTCTATGAAAATATCACATTTGAGGGCTCACTTTGTCTTAGTTGTTACCATGTTGTCCTCACATTCAGAAGACAGAAGGTTGGAATGTGTGTTTGGGTAATTTACATGGTTTTCCTGTGCATTCGTGTTTTTGGTCTCAATATTTTGTTATTGTATACCAATAGTTGATGGTTTTCAGACACACCGACAACATGTAAGAATTAGGAATAGTATCATTGGTGATAATGATTAGCCAAAATTAAAAAGCTATTTTTATCTTTGTGAACATATTCTTATTCCCCAGAACACAGGACAAGGTGTTTCGTCCTCAAAGTATCTCTTTGTCTAAAAATAAATCATACCCTGTGCAGGTTCTGACAGTTGTTAATGTGTTATTTCAGGATACAGATATCTCTCCTACTCAGCGGGACGAGGCTGTGTGCTGGCTTACGGAGCTCCACAGTAGGCTGCAGCTGTACCCAGAAACATTGGTGTTAGCTGTTAGCATACTGGACCGTTTCCTTTCTTCCATCAAGGTAATGAAATATTGTATAAGGTGACTGACTTACTGTCAGTGAAATGAAACTGTCGTTATAAGACAGGGGTGGGCAATTAATTTTTACCGGGGGCCGCATGAGCAACCCGAGCACTGCTGGAGGGCCACATCGACAATATTTCAATTAAATTTTGCTCAATATTATTTTTTGATATATACCGTAAGATAAATAATAATAATAATAATAATTAATAATAATAATAATACTTTCATTTAACCTAACTTAACTTCATACCAATAGCACTGCTTTGGAAATCATTTGTACCCCTTTCAGAGATCACATTTAGTTCCCCTTAAACATCCTCATGTTGCACAATGAAATGTAAGCATAGGATGAAGTGTGCATTCCTGTAACTTTCTCTAGTAACAGCATTCCATGACTAATATCAATAAATTAACATTAATAATAAATGACAGTAAAATAAGCACACGTATGACTGAGGAGTCATAGTGTAACTTTGTGTGGTGTTTGAGTTGTCCGACTTTTTGTGTGGCCATAAACGCACCAGTGGTTTAGTGGTATGCGTGTTGGTGACAGATGACAAGTTGGTTTTGGCCTGGTTTGTACGGCAGAAAATGACTAGTTTTTCGAGATAGAAGTGTTTTACTCATGTTTTTGGTGTGGTTATGGCCGAATATAAACAGTTTTGCTCAATAAAGTGATCGGTATAGTTCCTGGCCTCGAAGCATCTCGATAGACGTTACAATAATTGAACGGTGTTCAATTGAAGGGAGTTGACGAACACCGTTAGGGCCGCTTGTTGTCACTGTCACTCAGAGTTGCATTGCAAAATTACACAGAATAAATGTGTTTATTTTTGTTTAGAATTCAGATGGGATTTGATTAGGTGCGCGGCATATATTTGCTGTGCGCAGAGGACGCTTGAGCAGTGCGCAATTGCGCAGGCGCGCACCTTAGAGGGAACGTTGCGTGGCAGTCCATGTCTTGTTGAAAACACGCCATTCGTCATCAACTTTTGTCTTTTTAGCGTCTCATCACTTGTCGCTGTGCACCTTCACTCACAGGTTACACACGGACATACGCCCATAAATAACACTTTTCAAAATAAAAGCAGCAGTTGTATTGCGCGCACGACATAGATGTTTTTTCAACTTTATTTTGTAATTTGTGATTGCAGCTGTTCACATTCACTCACAATCACGCACGCACATTTGTCCACACAGAAGTAATACAAATAAAGCTTTTCAAAAAAAAAGAAGCACCGTTGTATTGCACACTCGACATAAATACTTTTTTGAATTTATTTTGTAATTTATGATTGGCCTCACGCGGGCCGGACAGGGACGTACAAAGGGCTGGATGTGGCCCGCGGGCCGCAGAATGCCCAGGTCTGTTATAAGACCTTTGATGGACAATGAATTGACAGCCTTGGGCTTTTAGCCCATTGGCTAGTGGTTTTTAATCGGAAGTAAGCTTTAAAAAAAAGCATGGAAGTGTTATCTTAGAATCTATCACCGCAACTAAGTAAATTCACACATTTTTTTTTTGTTTAGACTGTTCGCCACTAGAAGAAAGATTTGTGCATGCTTGGTCAAAGCTATGTTTGGTTATGTAGACCAGTGTTTTTCAACCACACTGTGCCGTGGGATACAGTCTGGTGTGCTGTGGGAGATGATCTAATTTCACCTATTTGGGTTAAAAATATTTTTTGCAAACCAGTAATTATAGTCTGCAAATGATGTGTTGTTGTTGAGTGTCGGTGCTGTCTAGAGCTCGGCGGAGTAACCGTGTAATACTCTTCCATATCAGTAGGTGGCAGCCGGTAGCTAATTGCTTTGTAGATGTCGGAAACAGCGGGAGGCAGCGTGCAGGTAAAAAGGTGTCTAATGCTTAAACCAAAAATAAACAAAAGGTGAGCGCCCCTAAGAAAAGGCATTGAAGCTTAGGGAAGGCTATACAGATCGAAATTAAAACTGAACCGGCCACAAATTAAACAAAAACAGAATGCTGGACGACAGCAAAGACTTACTGTGGAGCAAAGACAATGTACATCCGAACACGACATGACAATCAACAATGTCCCCACAAAGACGGATACAAACAATGAAATATTCTTGATTGCTAAAACAAAGTAGATGCGGGAAATATCGCTCAAAGGAAGACATGAAACTGCTACAGGGAAATACCAAAAAAAAGAGAAAAAGCCACCAAAGTAGGAGCGCAAGACAAGAACTAAAAGACTACACAAGGGAAAACAGCCAACAACTCTAAATAAGTCAGGGTGTGATGTGACCGGTGGTGACAGTACACCTACTTTGAGACAAGAGTTATAGTGATGCATTGTTGGTTATGGTTTAAATTCATATCCAACAATTGCGACAACGACTTTTTACTGTCAACTGAGTTTCGTTTTTTAATGATTTCTGCTGGTGGTGTGCCTCCGGATTTTTTCAACGCTAAAAATGTGCCTTGGCTCGAAAAAGGTTGAAAAACACTGATGTAGACAACCGTTTATGTCGACGTGAGTTAGCCACTCCGAGGACTGGTTCTACTGTGAAAGCTGAGGATGTCTTGTTTGTCTTCAGGCCCGTCCAAAGTATCTGCGCTGCATTGCCATTGCCTCCTTTTTTCTGGCTATCAAGACCTGTGAGGAGGATGAGGTAAACACACCACACAACCAAAATGTATGGAACATGATCAGTGACTGTCCAGAACTGATGCTGATCAGGTACTGTCTGCCTCCCAGTGTGTGCCCTCTCTGAGCAAGTTGGCTTCTTCCTGCAACTGTGGCTGTTCCCCATCTGAGATCCTAAGGATGGAAAGAATTATTCTTGACAAGCTGAACTGGGATCTGCACAATGCCACGTCGTTGCACTTTCTGCACATAGTATGTAATTGTACAGATGCACATGCGTCATTATAAGGCTCACAGGACTGTAGCAACCTGAACTTGGTAGATTTGACTTGATTATACTTATGCAGCGAGAATTGAGAAAAACAAATATTGACACCTTGTAGGAAAAATATCTGGTTTTGCAAAGACGAGATCAGCTGTGTTTGCTATCAAAATAGCCATGGTTCCATGTTTACTTTCATTTTTAGTTGTCAGTTTACTTTAGGATTATTTTTTAAAATTTATTTTTCCTATTCACTCCTCTTTATCTTCCATAGTTCCATGCAATGGTGTTGTCATGTTCTTCTGGGCTTTTGGACACCTTGATGGGACTGAAGCGATCTCAGCACCTCGCCCTCCTCACGCGCCGACTCTACCACTGCTTGGCGGATCACAAACTCATCAAGGTAGGCGTTGAAATATGTTGCACTTGTTTGATTTTAAAACAAATATTGAAAGGTATTACCTAAGGTTGGGCGGATCCATCTCAATATTATTGATACAAAGGGTGGTACTAGTATTGGATCAATAACTTCATAACAAAACTGATATTTTTTAGTCCTCTTCTATGTTTGCTTGTACAAATATTTGTTTTTGTTCACATTCATACCTCGTTAATAATGGCTGACAAACTCAGGGAATAAGTTATTGGATGCAGGAGGGTTTTTGGGGCAAAAGAGCCAATAGTAGATTTATTATTTTTTTTTTTTTACTTATTTTGCACTATTGACTTTATTATGTTCAAAAAAATTGCAGACCTGCCAACATGTAAGCTTATTTTTTATGATAGTAATCAAATACTATTATGATAACAGTACAATATAATAAATACAACATATTATTAATTAAATAAAAAAAAAAACATTACCCGGTAGTTTAATTGTATTATTGATATGATACTAAGATTATAGTTTAAGTTAATTTCAAACATGCATGCAGTTACAATATATTGCAGCACATTTTTCCAGTTTCTCAATTACATGTCCGAAAACAAGTAGGAAGAAGCAGATCTTATTTATTCATACCCCTTTTCCATGTCATAGCACATATGTTCCCTTTCTGTTCTCAATTTGTAAACAATTTGAATCCATAAAAGTAATGTCATCAATAAATATTTAAAAAAGTTGTAATTCACATAGTAAGATTATCTAATTTTTAAAAATAAAGTTTAAAAAATGTTTTTTAGGATTCTCGTAAACGTTTGGTTTTTGAACAGTTTCTTAAATTGGATCATTTTAGTACATTGTTTGATTTATTTGCTTAATCCATTCCATAATTTAATTGCACATACTGATATGCTAAAAGTTTTAAGTGTTGTACGTGCATGCAAATGTTTTAAGTAACTTTTTTCTCTAAGGTTATATTTCTCCTTTTTTGCTGAGAAGAATTTTTGCACTGTCTAGTTTGCAAATACACTTTAGCTGTTTGCAAATACACCAAATCATTGCGTTTCAATATTTTTAATTCAATAAATAAAGGGTTTGTATGTTCTCTATAGCTAACATTATGTATTATTCTAACTGATGTCTTTTGCAATATGGTTAGCGAATGTGTTTATTTTTGTAGTTGTTTCCCCATATTTCTTCACAATAACTCAGATTATGGTAATTTTGAATGATTTTTCGTCCAGAGCATATTTTGCTTTATTCACCCCATAAGAGACAAGCGGTAGAAAATGGATGGATGGATGGCATTATTGAGGTTTTTCTTGCCACCATATGTTGTATATTTTTATGACATTTTCAGTTAATCGTCTATCACATCCAAAAATGTGATTTATTTTACTCTTCTAATGTCTTCTCCGTCTATTCGTATTTGTGTTTGACTTTTTCTCTTACTGCTGCTGAATTGCATTATTTTAGTTTTATTGAGATTCAGACTCTGTTTTTGTCAGACCATCTCTTTAATTTGTTAATTTTTTTCTGTTTTTTGTATTAGCTTGTGTGTGTTTTCTCCTGAACAGAACAGTTGTATCGTCTGTAAACAATACTAACTTTACTTCCTTGGTAACTTTACAAATGTCACTTATATAGAGATTGAACAATTTTAGTCTCAGTATTGATCCCTGGGGTATGCCGCAAAATATATTTAGCATTGTAGATGTTGGTTAAGTAGCTTCTTATCCAGTTCCAAACCAACCCTCTGTTGCCATAACGTTCTAATTTGTTGATTAAGATATGACCAATTGTGTCAAACGCTTTTCCTAGATCCATAATCACTGAAGCTGCACACTGTCTACTGTTAACTTTATTAACAAAGATTCATTTTATTTATCCCCTAGGAGAAAACATTAATCGTGTGGGTATAAACTCAAGTAGTATTGTCATCAACTGTTATCCTTGTCTATTTATTCATTTTTTATCATTGATTTCATGTGGTGTTAATAATAACTGGATTGCACATAATTAGATCCCATGAGTGCTGGTATTCTGCACGCATGCCTATAATTTATTCAATATCGACAGGAAGAAAGTAAAAAGTCACTGAATAAAGCCCTTGAAAGGAGTACCTGTGGCTTTTTACACTGCACTGACTCAACGCTAAAACACATGACACAAATTGACACTAACACATTTATATTTAACTCTTTACCAACTCAATTCTTTATTAAGTAACTGTTACTTGTCACTAACACAATTTAACTTAGGTATTATGTCTTACCTTTACTTTGGTGTTTAAAGCCAGAGCTTAACCGTATTAGACCCTTTTGCCCAACTGTCTTTTGGCAGGTTTTGCAAATAGTTGAGCCATTGTTTTCAAAGACTCCGTGGTCATTTTATAAGTACCCAAAATGTTCCCATGCTCAGCTTGTTTTGGGTGGGATCAGTTCTCTGCTTTCTCATGCTGCCATTTTTTAGGTTAGCTAATGTAGCATACTAGCATATATAGGTGCATATAAGCGCATGTTACTGGTGTAACTTTGTTTTCATTTTGTGCGGAGTGAGGAGGACTAAAACACATTGTGTAGTGGAACCTTTGCGATTAAATAACTTACTTTTTTTTTGTCAATCAAACTTTATTTATATAGCACTTTTCATGCACAGGCAAGTGGCAACAGAAAGTGTTTTACACCAAAAAAAGAGGAGAAGAAAACACACAGCATTACCAGCATTTTTGTCAATAACAAAACATGGTGTGGCACTCAGGATTGATTTTGTTAAATCACTTTTAACAATAAAACTGGTTAAGCGTTTCATCGCTAGTCTGAGCTATGACAATCTGTGTGTAGGCGGAGTGACAAGCTGTCGACCAATCAGAGCGCTCCTTTGTCTTCTATCCGCCTGCAAACGGTATTTAAAGGGTCAAATTAGACGTTGAGTTTACCTGTGATGTTGTTTGCCTCTTGTTAAAGTTCCCATTCATCTTTTTGATGTGTGGGATGTTAAGTATGGAGTAGGCTAACTGTTCCCTGAATCCAATCCAGAAACAAAGGTACGCTTGTGTTGCGTGCTATGGCTGAACAATCGCCTCAAAAAAGGTTTGGAAAACAAACCGTTCTCAATAGCTAGGAAGAAAGATGGAAGTTTGTAGCACACATAGATTTTTGTCAATGTTGGCAGGTCTGCGGTTGTGGTAATAAAAGGGAATAAACTGTATTATTTTGTCGATATTATTACATTGTCTTGCATTGTTGTATTTGTTCAATACGTTTGAAAGCAATATAGTAATACAACTATCACAACTGTAATAGTTTGAACTAAACACTATCTTTGTAAAAATAAACATGGAAGACAACTGAAAAATATTGATCCAATACTGATACCACCATTATTGTATCCCTCTGACCCTCAACTTGCTTCAGCATTCTGCCTGATTGATTTTTCTTATGTATTTCTCTCTTATTTTATATGTTTCTTCTTGTGCATGTACTGTATAAGTTTGTCCTCTCTTGTTGTATAGCTGAGAGGATCCATGCTGGCCTTGGCCATCCTCACTTTGGAACTGGAGACGTGCTGTCGTGACTGGCTGGCTCTCACCATCGAGCTGCTAAAGAAGGCACAGGTACTCTTCTCAAGTGCTCTCTGATGTGTTTACCCGATTTGCATATATACACACATAACTACCCGAGGGAAGCTGTAACTACACATTTAGATTATCACCACCAATGTGTGAATTTGGAGTGAATGGAAAATTAGGCTATGTATCACTAGAAAAAAGCAGTATATAAATCTAATCATTTAATATTATTATAATTATAACGGCATCAAATGTTATCCATTTACAAACTTGTATTGCTAAATTTTAGCTTTCTATATTGTGGTTACTTAATTTCAGAGGGGGTAGAATAGATAAAATTGTTTATTGAGTACTGTTATTTCAGAATGATACGACTCAAGTAAAAGTATAGAGTAGTCTCTAAAATAATTACTTGAGTAGTAAGTATTCAATGAAAAAATGTGAGCGCAAAATTCAGCCCAGGGTAGGCACGGCTGACTCTGTGGGCAGGCATGACGCCGGGACTGTGTATCGACCTCCTTCTGCTGTTTTTAATATTGGACAATATAGTTTACATACAAAATGTCAATTTCCATTTATAACAAGTAATAAGAAAACGTAAATGCCTTACTTACCTATCAAGGAGGAAATTAGCAAGTTTGCCGTCAGATGAAAAAAATCTTCTCCGCCTTCAATCGTCTCCATCTTTCAAAGGCATCCCCGATACAAATCCTCGTTTTGTTCCTGGCTTTGTCATGAATAAGTTGAGAAGCGTAACGACACCTTTTAGATTTACTAAGGTCTGCCATGTTTAGTAACTTTACCAGTGGCAGTAGCTCGACGAAGAGGGCGGTGTGTAACTGGAAACCTGGATGTGACACACTCACAGACTTTCTAACTGGTCAAACGGTGGAGGGCGGGGCATCGAAATGAACACAATAACAAGATTTCAGGGCTGTAAATATAATTTTGAAATGAGCATAACTGAATGTAATCAGTTATACCGCTATCAGTTATAGAGGTATTCAAAAAGAACATGCTTTATTTATGCCTTTTGACATATCAGGGCCATTTAATGATGACTTGACATGAAATTTCTACATATGGCACCTTTAACTAGAAACCCATTAGACTCATAAATGTCAATCAAAATAAAAAGAAGGAAAGTATCTAAGTTCTGGCGGATTTGGATATTAATACAAATATTGCATCAACACTTAAATTGGTCAAAATGCACTAAAATATGGCAACTGGTTGAATATAGAGTAGTTAATCGATGTAGATTATAACATATTTTAAAAATGTTTATACTATTTATCACTGTGTACACGATGTATGTAAATGTCTATCTGATGTGATCTACTGTTATCAGTTATAAAGGTATTCGAAAAAAACATGATTTATTAATGCCTTTTGACATATCAGGGCCATTTAAAGATGACTTGACATGAAATTATTACACACACACCTGCTCAGTGGCCTTGTGGTTAGAGTGTCCGCCCTGAGATCGGTAGGTCGTGAGATCAAACCCCGGCCGAGTCATACCAAAGACTATACAAATGGGACCCATTACCTCCCTGCTTGACACTCTGCATCAAGGGTTGGAATTGGGGGTTAAATCACCAAAAATGATTCCCGGGCGTGGCCACCGCTGCTGCTCACTGCTCCCCTCACCTCCCAGGTGGTGATCAAGGGTGATGGGTCAAATGCAGAGGATCATTTCACCACACCTAGTGTGTGTGTGACAATCATTGGTACTTTAACTTTTTAACTTAAATTATTACATATGGCTCCTTTAAATATTCTGCTGATATTGTTACATTGCAAATACATGAAAACATTCTTTTTTTAAATACAGTTAATACATGTGAACGGTATTGGCCGATCCATAAATGTAGCCATACAGTAAATAAGTATAAATGGCAAGATGTCACCTGTTCTCCCTTCTTCCCTCCTCCTAGATCGACACTTCTGAGTTGATCCGGAGTCGAGAGCTTGTTGCTTGTAGTCTTTCTGCACTGAGAGCACCCTTGCTTCCAAACACCGTCTACATCTACCAAGCCTATCGCAGCCAGGAGCCTCTGGGTATTTAAACTCACTTCTAGTTACATGAGGATGTAGTTTCACATGTTTTTGGAGAGGAGGAAGTTGTGTTTTTACTTCAATGAACTACTCCAAGAGGGAATTGAATACCCTCCTTGATTTCCATGAAAATGCACCTTTTTAATCATACCAAGTCACTGTTTGTAGATGTGGGAGTTTTTACAGCACAAATAAGTGCTCAGCTTAGATTACTTCCTTGTTTTCTATGTGAAATCTGATCAACCAAGTCTGTAACGGAACATTCTCTTCTCTTCAGGGCGCGTGGCCACCTCCACACAGTCTTCCTCCCCAGCTGGAGAGGAGGGAGGATGCCAGCAGCCCTGTGGCTCTCTCCTCTCCTCCAACCACAGCAGCCTCCCAGCTCTCCTCGCTCCTCCCAAACCTTTCTATCACCTTCACCACCTGCAAAGGCTCACGCTGCGCTGCAAGAGCTCCACAAAGCGAAAGGTAACGCCGGGTCTCATTGACCGGGTAAGAAATGAGGATTATCCTCACTTCTGGTACTCCACAACCTGATGTTTGGTATGACATATGTATGGTGTCACTGCACCCAGTGAGTGTTTGCGCTCGCATTGTTCGTTTCTATGCGTGCTGCACTCCTAGTTCCCTTTTTGGACTTAGGGCAGGCATTATATAGACGTTTAGTGACCCGTCAGAAAGGAAGGGAGTTGGTGGACTGTCTTTTAAATGTGCCTCTAGAACAGAGGTGTCAAAGTCGTTTTCACTGAGGGCCACATTGCAGTTTTGTTATGATTTTAACTAGGGATGTCCGATAATTGCTTTTTTGCCGATATTCGATATTCCGATATTGTCCAACTCTTAATTACCGATACCGATATCAACCGATACCGATATATACAGACCTGGACATAGTCTGGACTGTATACAAATGCTTATTTTGAAAATGTAATTTTGTTTACAGATTATATGCAATCTGTTGTTGAAGTTCCCAAATATTGAGTGTACATAAATTAAGGTGTGTGTTTCTGAGTCCGACCTGGACATAATCTGGACTGGACCTGGTTTTTAAGAACCCTTTAAACAATCTAATTTCATGGACAACCTGGTCTGGTGAAGATAAGGTCCTTTTTAAAAAAAATAAAATAATATAAGATAAATAAATTAAAAACATTTTCTTGAATAGAAAAGAAAGTAAAACAATATAAAAACAGTTACATAGAAACTAGTAATTAATATAAATGAGTAAAATTAACTGTTAAAGGTTAGTACTATTAGTGGACCAGCAGCACACACAATCATGTGTGCTTACGGACTGTATCCCTTGCAGACTGTATTGATATATATTGATATATAATGTAGGAACCAGAATATTAATAACAGAAAGAAACAACCCTTTTGTGTGAATGAGTGTAAATGGGGAGGGAGGTTTTTTGGGTTGGTGCACTAATTGTAAGTGTATCTTGTGTTTTTTATGTTGATTTAATAAAAATAAAAAATAAAACGGTATCGATAATTTCCGATATTAGAATTGAAAGCATTTATCTCTACTTTTAACAGTGAACACTATTATTACACAATTTGTTGATGCATTTTATTTGTAGATTTTTTTTTAAACTAAAATGTAAATTGCAATCATTTCACCTGAAAATTTAGTGTATATTACTGTAAATGGAAAAACAGTACTGCTGTTTTTATGGTTAAAAAAAGGCAGCTTAGTTGCCAGAATTTTACTGTGAAATTTGCATTAGTTTTTTTGCTGTAAATAAAAAAAACTGCATTTTTACAATAAAATTTTGGCACCTGATCTGCCAGTTTTTTTTGTTTGTTTTGTTACCGCAAATCAGCAACTGTAGATTTTTCGGTGTATTACTGTAAATGCCAAAACGGCACCATAGTTTATTACAGTAAAAAAAAGTACTGTTTTTTTCATTTAGAGAAATATGCTGTAGAAACCACAGTAAGTTTCACAATTTTACCATGAAATCTATTGCTACTTTTACATTGCACAATTTGATGGATAACGTGCTTTGAAATCATTATTAGTATTTATTTATATTTAAAAAATGGTTTGAATGTTTGATAATGTAATTTTGCATAATTAGACAATATTTAAGTTAAAATGTGTGAAGGGAGTACATGTATTTTTTCTGCCAAAATAGAAAGAAAAAATATTTAGTAAGAAAAGTTACAGTACTTTGATACATATTTCCAGGATTTCGAGGGCCAAATAAAATGAAGTGGCGGGCCATATCTGGCCCCTGGGCCTTAGTTTGACACCTGTGTTCTAGAGTGCCAAGTCTCCAAATCTGCACGTTTAGAAAAACAAAAGGCACAGTGAGCTTGTAAACAGAGTGGTATTTTAATTCTGTGTCACCATCATTTTGTATGTAGAGTTTTTATTAGGGGTGTCCCCTGTCGATCAGATGATACTGGTTTGCATGTAAAATGTAAATGATATCATCTTTGATACAAGCAGTCCTGTTTACATGTTTAATGTCCTCCAATAAGCGCACAAAGCTGATCTTTTCTTCTATTTTAGTCAAGTCTTTTACAAAAGGTAAACATAGGTTATAGGAGCTTGCAGTCACACAACAGCTGAGCACACAATGGCACAAAAGGTCGACATTGAGGTTACTTTAAAAAAATCCATTCTCATCTGAATTGCGAGAAGAAAAATCTTTAAGAATGTTTTTAAAAAATATATTTTTAGGCCTTTTTCAGGCTTATTTGCTGTGCATCTGCAAACAGAACGAGCTTTTGTAACATGTTTGGAAAAGGTTTTATCTTTTTCATACTAGAATAGAATATATCTTTATTGTCATTGTACATTGTACAACGAAATTGTATGCAAAACTAATTTAGTGCAAATTCATAATAACACATAAGAACATAGATAAATAGATAAAAATACATATACTAAATACATTGCGAGAATCAATAATTAATTCTAAATCCAATAGTCACCCCAAGAATCAGAATCAAATTGAATCTCGAGTTGTTGAAAGATTCCCATCCATACTAGACAACATTCGACTCTAAAATGGCACATTTGTCAATATTAACAAGTATCAAATAATGGTAGTTAAATATTACTTATCCAGTAACAAACGTGTCCACATAATTCAACTTACTGCGTCGAGATCTGAACTTCATAAATGATTGTGGCCACTAGGTGTAAAAAATCTCAAAGACAGCAGTCCATTCTAGACAATGAATAATAAATAGGTTCGTGTTCTTCATTCTTGTCGTTGTTCTCTAACTAATTTAACTTTATCAAACATTTCCTACAATGCCAAACTAGAAAATAAATGTATGGTTTGTGCAATTTGGTATTAGCCAATACTCCAGGCACTAATATCAGCATTGTATCAAAGGTGAAAAAGTTGTATCAATAGTTTTTATTGCAATTGTTGATCTAAAGTCAGAGAATGTATGGAAACAAAATGGTGCTGTAACTCAGACATAAAATAACAGTTAACTGTCCGCTGATTTCGGCACCCTTTTGTTCCCATACACCTTTTCCTGTGATTTCGGATCAACTTTGTAATAAAAACTGTACATACAACACTTTTTTGCTATTTTTGATGGTTGTCATGTTGCAACAGGAAGCTTACAAGCCGAATAGTGGAGGAGTTGTGGTTGCTATGAAAGTTGTCTGCAGCAGCATAGTAGATGCAAAAATAAAACAAAATTGAGCAAAGGGCATTACTTTAGGCTGAAATACTAATAATACTGTATTTTCCGCACTATAAGGCGCACCGGATTATAAGGCACACCTTCAATGAACGGCCTATTTTAAAACTTTGTTCATATATAAGGCGCATAGAATAGACGCTACAGTAGAGGCTGGGGTTACGTTATGCATCCCGTAGTTGCGAGACCTGTTGTGGCTCAATATTGGTCCCTATATAAGGCGCACCGGATTATAAGGCGCACTGTCAGCTTTTGAGAAAATTGGAGGTTTTTAGGTGCGCCTTATAGTGTGGAAAATACGGTAAATCTTTCTTTAAATAATGTCAAAAATGCATAAATCAGTATCCTTTCCCCCTGTATCTTTACATTTTTAATGGTAATTCTTCCAGATTGTAACTAACTACTATTACGGTATTTTTCGGGGTATAAGTCGCACCGACCGAAAATGCATAATAAAGAAGGGAAAAAACATATATAAGTCGCATCTTTTTGGGGAAATTTATTTGATAAAACCCAACACCAAGAATAGACATTTGAAAGGCAATTTAAAATAAATAAAGAATAGTGAACAACAGGCTGAATAAGTGTACGTTATATGACGCATAAATAACCAACTGAGAACGTGCCTGGTATGTTAACGTAACATATTATGGTAAGAGTCATTCAAATAACTATAACATATAGAACATGCTATACGTTTACCAAACAATCTGTCACTCCTAATTGCTAAATCCCATGAAATCTTATACGTCTATTCTCTTACGTGAATGAGCTAAATAATATTATTTTATATTTTACGGTAATGTGTTAATAATTTCACACATAAGTCGCTCCTGAGTATAAGTCGCACCAAACTATGAAAAAAACTGCGACTTATAGTCCCAAAAATAAGCATAATTGAGTGATATTTTCTACTGTTGTGTGTTGAGGTGGAGGAGATGGAGGTGGATGATTTCTATGATGGCATCAAGCGCTTGTACAACGAAGACAACACCACCACCCTTGCCCAGGAGGGGGCGCCATTTGTGAGGGGGGCAACAACAACAACAACCACACCACCACCAGCAGGTGAAAGAGAGGGAGGTCGCTCCTCCCCCTGCCCGCCGCTGCAGCCAGTCTGTGCCTCCTAAAGCGGCCGTGCTCGTCTCAACCATCTCGTCGCTCACGTTAGTCGACATTGTCAGACATTCGGCGTTGACATGCTCAACAAATGTAACCTCTGACATAGAAAATGTGACGTGGATGGTTTTGGTCGGCACACATCTGTTTTGTGTTTAGACCTGAGCGTCCATCAGACCCTTCAGCCAGAAAACAAGAGCAACAAAAATAATTAAAACCTTCTATTCTTTCTTCGTTACAGTTGACACAAATACAAAAAAAGTAAATAAACATAAAAAATATCTCCAAAAAAAAAAGTAGATCCATCCAGATTCATGTTTGTCAACCTTTATTTGTTAACTTAATTTATTGTCGTTTGTTTCCTCTTCCTTAATAGCAAGTTGGATATTTAAATGCATTTTTGCTTTTTTTCCCCTTCAAAGATGTGGTCTGTCTTAGTTCATTGAACTTTTCTGTTAGGGTGGACAAATAAAATAGTTTGTTCCTAATCCGAACCACTGCAAAACCCCTCCAAGTGCACCTTTAAGCACAAACTACTTGAGTTCAGTAAGCAATTCTGCACTGGAGCGCCACCTAGTGAAGGAAAATAACACCTTTATGGTCAGTTTAAAAATATCAAAGAAAACAAAAGAGAAAAAGTTAAAAAAAAAATATTTGTATTTGACCAAATGAAACCTCCTGGCCTCAGATTGGTTGTGGATGAATCTTCCCACATAGGTTAGTTTGGGTTTCTTGTCGACAATAGAGGTACAAAGTAAATTGCCAAGCAACAGCCCCAAAACCCTTCCAAATTTGCATGCACGTATTTACCTCACTCATGTACAAATTAATCTAGAACTGTTTAGTTGGGATTTTGTTGTTGGTATTCTCTCGTTAGAATATGTCTTTGTAAGCCAGTAAAACTGTAGGGTATCAAATATGTATCCCACCAACTATATTTACTAACATATGTTTAACGTATGTTGGAGCAAGCGAATCAGATTTCTTTGGGATGTGGTGAACTAGAGGGACTTTAAGGGCATTTTAACACCACACAACAGAAATGTGTGTGCTTCTGTCTGCTTTAAACACAATATGAAGCAACGAGT
The DNA here is from genome assembly GCF_033978785.1 of Entelurus aequoreus. Classification (NCBI taxonomy): domain Eukaryota; kingdom Metazoa; phylum Chordata; class Actinopteri; order Syngnathiformes; family Syngnathidae; genus Entelurus; species Entelurus aequoreus. The sequence continues at coordinate 33,862,179 of NC_084751.1, read as the reverse complement.
GATAAATAGTCACTTCTTACAATAATCCTGATATAGATGTTTTCATTCCTGCAAAAAGCTCTTGTTTTACTTTCTGGAGGGGCCTGCTGGATGCAGCTCCTGGTCCCTGAATCCACCATGTGGCACAAACAAATAAAGAGATGAAAAACAAAAATGTGTTGGAGTGGTTTTGTTTGACCTTTCTGATTAGAACAATCATGGTTAGGGGATTTATGATGGAAGTACCAGTACATTGAAAATGTTTCTCCCCTTTACCAAAGTGCTGCCACTCACAACTTTTTTTTGACCCCATTGTGGATTATTTTGCAGTTGTACTAAATAAAAGAAAAGCACAGACTGAATTAGCAAGTGAGATACTTTTTTTTTTTCCCCGGCACAAGCAGGCAAACAGACTAGTTTGTTACGCACAGTGTTTGGCCGTACAATACGGAGTCGAAAACCGAATCCTAAAGAGAGTGGGACGTATGATAAGCAAGAACTGTACCATTGTTCAACGGCAGCTTACATATCGGCTTATGGTCATAGAGGTTTTGAATTAAAAGGAAACAAGTTACAAGTAGGGCAGCACGGTGGCAGAGGGGTTAGTGCGTCTGCCTCACAATACGAAGGTCCTGAGTAGTCTTGGGTTCAATCCCGGGCTCGGGATCTTTCTGTGTGGAGTTTGCATGTTCTCCCTGTGACTGCGTGGGTTCCCTCCGGGTACTCTGGCTTCCTCCCACCTCCAAAAACATGCACCTGGGGATAGGTTGATTGGAAACACTGAATTGGCCCTAGTGTGTGAATGTGAGTGTGAATGTTGTCTGTCTATCTGTGTTGGCCCTGCGATGAGGTGGCGACTTGTCCAGGTCGTACCCCGCCTTCCGCCTGATTGTAGCTGAGATAGGCTCGATATTGAGTAAAACATGCTTGAAACTAGAATATCAACTGTTGCAAAGCTGTGTCATCAACACTCACAAGTATAAAACTACTTTTTAAAAGTAATTTCTTATTTCAAGCATGTAAAAAATAAAATAAAATCATGACTTTGACACAATTGTGTCTCATAATTAAAACAGATGACAGCCAAATGGACTTTTACGGTTTTATTTTCAATGAAACAATAGAAAATACGTACTCATATAGTAGTACAGTTGTTATTAGTGAGAATATACTTATTTTAAGGTATTTTTGAGTTCATTGAAGTTAGCTAATTTGACTTGTTTTGGAAAGTCTTGACAAGCCAAATTTTCCTGTTCTATTGGCAGATCATTTTGCTTAGTTCAAATAAAATACCCCTCATTTTTGTATTTTTTTTTCTTGTTTTTGAACACTGACTTTTTGCAGTGTAGAAGTAGGAATTACAACAATTCACCACATCAATCAATCAATCAAAGTTGACTTATATAGCCCTTAATCACAAATGTCTCAAAGGGCTGCACAAGCCACGACGACATCGGCTCAGATCCCACATCAGGGCAAGAAAAAAACTGACCCCATTGGGTGTGATCAGAAACCTTGGAAGGGACGGCATAACCTAGCGGCAGCATGTAGATGCTGAAGAGTGCAGGGCCAAGAACCGAACCCTGTGGAACTCTGCACATTACCATAAATCCTCTAAAGGCTTAGTGGCCACATGTGTGGACAGCACCTTTTAGCTCTTATTTCCAAAATGGTGTACACTACTGAATTGGGGTCTTATGGTCGCTTATGTGGAGACTTATACTGCCATCTGGTGGTGTCAGAAGAGTATAACATGCAATGGAATTTGGAAAAAAAAAAAAGTGTAAAAATAAGAATTCGCATGTCACTACACATGAAGTACACGTTTGTTACTTATGGACTAAGTACATAATTTCAAAAGATGATTCATGGTTTTTAATTCTAATTAGGGTCCAATAAGCCCAAATAGCAAAGAGAAATAAAAAAGCATGTAAACAAACAGCTTGGGCATTGAGGTCACATTGTTATGGGAGACGCACTGCATCCTGTCAGTAAGATAAGAGTTAAACCAAGATAAGGCTAAGTCTGACATACCAACACGTGCTAATAAAATGTTATGATGGACGGTATCGAAAGCAGCGCTAAGATCAAGAAGCAGCAACACTGATGACACATCAGCATCCACAGTTAGCAAAAGATCATTAGTCATTTTTGCGAGGGCTGTCTCCGTAAAGTGATTTGCTTTGAAACCAGACTGAAAAGGTTCCCAGAGATTGTTAGACGCTAAGTGTTCATTTAGCTGCCGTGCAACAATTTTTTCGAGGATTTTCAAAATAAAGGGAAAGTGGGACACTGGCAGGTAGTTTACCATGAGGTCAGGATCGAGGTTAGGTCTTTTAAGCAGAGGATGAATAACCACTTTTTTGAATGCCAGAGGAACAGTACCAGAGGAAAGTGATAAGTTAATAATATTTAGCACACTGCAAAAAGTCAGTGTTGAAAAACAAGAAAATTAGGGGTATTTTATTTGAACTAAGCAAAATTATCTGCCAATAGAACAACATTTTTTTCATGCTTGAAGAAATTATTACTTTAAAAAAGTAGTTTTATACTTGTGAGTGTTGATGACACAGCTTTGCAACAGTTGATATTCCAGTTTCAAGCATGTTTTACTCAATATAGGTCATAAAATCTCAGCAACAAGCTGTAATATCTTACTGAGATCATTTAGGACCAAAACCCTTAAAACAAGTAAAACACTAACATAAAATCTGCTTAGTGAGAAGAATGATCTTATCAGACAGAAAATAAGCAAATATCACCCTTATTTGAGATATTTAATCTTACTTAGATTTCAGTTTTTGCAGTGCACTGATGGTCCTAATATTACTAACAGCTCCTTGATAAGTTTCCTAGGAAGTGGGTCAAGTAAACATGTTTGTTTTGTCCAATTTACACGCCGCAGGAGTTCCTCTAACATTATTTCTTCCAAAAAGGAGAGAGATTCTTTTGGAGGGCAGTATCCGTCGTACATACATTCGTATCTGTCTTAATAGAACTCAGCTGGAGCTGGCACGCGTAGTCTTATCTCCTTTCTAATGACTTCTATTTTCTTATTAAAGAAATTCATAAAGTCATCTGCCGAGTGGGTGGAGCTACTGGGAGGAGTCCCTTGTTGGTTTAGTGATGCTACTGTACTAAACAAATATTTAGGATCGTTTTTATTGAGGCGGGTGAGATTGGAGTAGTAATTAGTTTCAACTAAGGTAACATTAAACAATATTGTAGTGTTGAGCTGTTGCAGTACTTCTGACAACTTGCAACAGTTGGCACAAAATACAAATACAGCATGTCAAATTTCCTCTTTAATAAAGTCAAATTGTAACATAAACATTTTTTAAAAATTTAGATTAGATCCTCATTCAAATCCACTCTTTACAACAGAATAATTCAAAATATTACACACCTTAAGAGGATTTGCACCACAAATAAATGACTAAATCCGCCGATTAAGATTGCCTGCCACTACAATATGAAGTATACACGATAAAACGTTGAATATTAAGAGTATGTCAACCACTCCTACCTTGTTTATTTCCCTGACAACCTCCTTTAAGTTTTGTAATCAATCAGAAATATCCATTTATCCATCCTTTTTCTAACGATGTCCCTCCAGCAACTACAATGTGTCAAACATGTCTAAGTGTGGGATGTGATTTGCATATTACTTATCAGGCCTACTAAATTAGTTAAATGGGTGTATTTTTTAATTGTGTATGGTACTATTAGACATTTTTAGTGTCCACATAGTTCAGTGGGCAAATTGTTTTTGTAATGTTTTTTGATTAATTGGACCATGAGTTAGAATGGTTGTCCAAATTAGTAACTCTATAATGAGACTGTGCAACCTGAACTGCTGTAACGCATGTGGTCCATAATAATCGCTGTGGATCAGCCGGTAAACCAATATTTTAATTCATGTTTTAAAAGTGAAGTTGGGACAATCTGTACGCTGTACTTTGGGGACCCCTGGATTAAGCATATCTTGGGTGTACCACTTGATGGAACCGGAGTTGTACGCGTACAAGAGTTTGAAAAACACTGCTTCAAATCGTTCCGCCTCTGAGTGGGCTGACCTATCAGATTTTAGGGGTGACACGTTCCACCCCCTAGACACGCCAATGGTGCCACTGCCACTAAAACAATTCCAGAGAAACAAAAATTTGCAGTCATGTTGTTATGATAGAATATACATTCAATTGCTACATTGCTATCATTGGCTGACCACGCAAACGTTACAAAAGAGACATCATACCTTCTATCGCTCGGCTGTCGAGAGCCTGCTGACGTACTGCATAACAGTGTGGTACGCCAGCTGCACTGAAGCAGACAAAAAGGCGATTCAGAGGATCATAAAGTCTGCACAAAAAATCATCGGCTGCCCCCTCCCCTTCCTGAAGGGTTTACACAACTCCTGTTGCCTCAACTGAGCAAAAAGCATCACCAAGGACAGCACACACCCTGGCTTCCACCTGTTCGACCTGCTACCATCGGGCAGGTGCTACAGGTGCATCAGAGCCAGAACAAACAGGCTCAGAGACAGCTTCTTTCCCAGAGCTGTCACCATCTTGAACTCTAACTTATAATAATAATTCACCCCTATACAATATCCTACCCTAATACCCTGTTGTGCAATATTATTATTATTATTCGAGTGCAATACGTCCGACACTGATTGTTATTTATTACTCCGGTACTCTTGTCTTGTTCTGTGTATTGTACAGTATTTTGTATTTCTACAGTGTTTTGTACATTGTACAGGATTGCATATTATTTTTATTGGATAGTAGCCTGTTTATTTCAATTGTTAGTTTTTTTCTTTATTACCTCTTGTGTAATTTATTTTTACCCCATATTTGTTCCCACTACCGCACCTTAAATTGGAGTCCTTAATCTCGTTACATGCAAATACGACAATAAAGTCCATTCTATTCTATCACTTGTTTCATCCTCATGGAGGGACATGCACATATGGCAGTCAGAAGCTTGCTGGTTGGTGGACAGACCAATTAAGGGTTTCCCCTCAATTAGTACAAATGAAAAGTTTTATTAAATTCAAATTAAATTAACCAGTCACTTAAAGAACTGTTTGGTTGAAAATGTTACTTTAGGAATGTTGCAAACTACAAAATCACTTGGAAAAAGCAGACCTCCGCCAGGCCCGTTTTCCTAATAATAAAAAAAGTACTGAATCCAGGGGGTGATCCGGATCAGCCCCAAAAAGTAATCACTTGTTTCTTACCCATTTTCCAACATTTATTAAACGTTTGATGAAAATCTGCTCTTAACATTTGAGCTATTTATAAAGAATGAAAGAAAGAGTGAACACTCTTGTCTGCCAATACGATCTTTGTCTCTGTGAGATGCTAGTACGCACAAAAATGTCAACTTAAAGTAACATAGTGGAAATGATCCGGATCAGTATCAAAATATAATCAGGTCTTTAAATCACATTTCTGACATTTCCTGAAAGTTTTATCAAAATCTGCCAATAACTTTTTTGAGTTATGTTGCTAACTAATACAATGGCAGAGGTAATAATAGCTTATGTTAACAATAGTGGTTTGAAAATATATATACACAAAAGTTTGGACACACCTTCTCATTCAATGTGTTTTCATGACTATTTACATTGTAGATTGTCATTGAAGGCATCAAAACTATGAATAAACACATGTGGATTTATGTACTTAACAAAAAAAAGGTGAAATAACTGAACACATGTTTTATATTCTAGTTTTTTCAAAATAGCCCCCCTTTGCTCGGATTACTGTTTTGCACACTCTTGGCATTCTCTCGATGAGCTTCAAGAGGTAGTCACCTGAAATGTGTTTTCACTTCACAGGTGTCATAGTTTTGATGCCTTCAGTGACAATCTACAATGTAAATAGTCATGAAAATAAAGAAAACGCATTGAAGTGAGAAGGTGTGTCCAAACTTTTTCCATGTACTGTATATACTGTATATACACATCATTTTTAATGTTTGAATTTTTCACAACTAATGTGTTAAATAGAAATTGCTCGTCGGCTCAAAGAAAAAGTCTGCCATTCATGCTGTCTGCTACACACGTGCACAGCCACATAAACAGTTCCAGAGGAAGAAAAATATGCAGTCATGTCATAACAGAATATACTATACATTCAATGGTAGCCAACATTAGTAGCTAGAAATGTCCGATAATATCAGACTGCCGATATTATCGGCCGATAAATGCTTTAAAATATAATATCGGAAATTATCGGTATCCGTTTCAAAAAGTAAAATTTATGACTTTTTAAAACACCTCTGTACGGAGTGGTACACGGACGTAGGGAGAAGTACAGAGCAGTTGCGTCTCCCAGTCAGACTTGCCAACCCTCACGATTTTCCCGGGAGGCTCCCGAATTTCAGTACCCCTCCCGAAAATCTCCCGGGGCAACCATTCTCCCGAATTTCTCCCGATTTCCACCAAGACAACAATATTGGGGGCGTGTCTTAAAAAGGTACTGCCTTTGCGTGCCGGCCCAATCACATGATATATCTATGGCTTTTCACACACACAAGTGAATGCAATGCATACTTGGTCAACAGCCGTACAGGTCACACTGAGGGTAGCCGTATAAACAACTTTAACACTGTTACAAATATGCGCCACACTGTGAACCCACACCAAACAAGAGTGACAAACACGTTTCGGGAGAACATCCGCACCGCAACACAACATAAACACAACAGAACAAAAACCCAGAACCCCTTGCAGCACAAACTCTTCCTGGACGCTACAATATACACCCCCCACCCTCATCTCCACCTCCTCATGCTCTCTCAAGGAGAGCATGTCCCAAATTCCAAGCTGCTGTTTTGAGGCATGTTAAAAAAAATAATGCACTTTGTGACTTCAATAATAAATATGGCAGTGCCATGTTGGCATTTTTTTTTCCATAACTTGAGTTGATTTATTTTGGAAAACCTTGTTACATTGTTTAATGCATCCAGCGGGGCATCACAACAAAATTTGGCATAATAACGTTATAATTCCACGACTGTATGTATCGGTATCGGTTGATCGGCAAAAAAGCCATTATCGGACATCTCTATTAGTAGCTAAACTTTGCTACATTGCTATCATTGGCTGACCACACTAACGAATGCGAATGATTGTGTTTATGTGCTAAAAGCCAAAAGTGTCCTCTCGGCATCCGCTTAAAGTTGCAAATAGCCACTTTATTTTTTATGTAAATAATTGTATATGTTTATTTGTTGGCATGTTAGACTGTTAAACCATTATAGATCATTTATGTCACCGGAAGGGGTGAAAAATGTCAATCATTGTTTCCCTCCACTATTGTCAAACCCCCACTCTGCTATGGCGTCGCCGTGACCAGTGTTGGGACTAACGCGTTACAAAGTAACACGTTACTGTAACGCCGTTAGTTTCGGCGGTAACTAGTAATCTAACTCGTTATTTTTTATATTCAGTAACTCAGTTACCGTTACTACATGATGCGTTACTGCGTTATTTTACGTTACTTTTTATGTAGTATTGGCTTGAAACAGAAGATCTGAGTGAGTTTTGTGGCAGCACTACGGTGTCGTTCTTCTGAATCTCTTGTGTCACACGGAGGAGCTGCCGCGCTGTGTGTGTGTCTGAGTGCGGGAAGAAGAGGGAGGGAGGGGAGGGGTGCGCGCAGCAGCATTCGTGAGGGAGGGGCGGAGACAGAGAGAGCGAGAGAGTTGTTAACACGCATGCGTCGCCAGGCTCAGCTTTTTATCGATAGATTTATCAGATTTAATTTTTTATTATCTATAGCAGGGGTGTCAAAAGTGTGCCCCGGAGGCCATTTGCAGCCCACAGCTAATGTTTTAAAGGCCCACAGCACTTTCTAAAAATACTATTAAAATAAACAAAAACATAACAAAAGTGAAATAAAAAAGCTTATAGGTGAAATGTAATTTAGAAAACGTTGCAATGTTGACTAATAAAACAAAGCTGTTTTTTTTTTCTTTCAAACCCATTGCTCAAAACATAATATTGAATCAAAATCAATGTTATTATGAATTATAGTACACACACTCTGTCAAGTCTCTTATATACTCTTTATTTCTAGACTTCTAGAGTGTTTGATTATCACATCGCTCTAAATGTATAAAAAATAAAATTCACAAACATAAAGAGGGATCCTAGTGGGCCAGGCCAATATTTCCTTATCTCTAAACTAAAACTGGGGAAATGTGTAGAGTGTTCTGGGCTTCAGACATGATTTTATTTCAGAATTCCTTGAGAGAAAAAACGCCTGGTTAGGCTTTGGTATGTAAAAATAAAGTTAAAGTACGTATTTCGTTTACAACTATGTTGTTATTATGCTGTTTGTTACTTATGTATGTTATGTTGCAGCTATTTAAAATAGTTTTGTCAATTTGTTCTGGCCTGAAATAAGTTGGCCCTTTGAAACATATCTTTGTCTTTGTGTGTTGTATGTAGACCACATTGCTTAGCAGAGTTCAGTGATGCAAATGCATGTCAAGTTGATCAACACATTGTATTATTCTCCAGTGCAATAACAGTACTGAAATGAAGGCTAAAAGGGCATTAATGGGAGCTTTAAAAAAAAAAAAAGTAACTCAATAGTTACTTTTCACAGTAACACATTACTTTTTGGTGTAAGTAACTGAGTTAGTAACTGAGTTACTTTTGAAATAAAGTAACTAGTAACTGTAACCAGTTACTGGTTTTCAGTAACTAACCCAACACTGGCCGTGACGCAGTCCAGTGGATTAACGTAATGACATGTACATGACTGGAAAGCGCTATACACTTGAACGGTTCAGACATATAACTTTTCCACACAGGTGGTTGAAAATTCTGGAGTCAACAGAGCAAAACCCTGTCGCCTCCTGACAGCTTGGGTGTTAAATCTCCACTCCAGGACCAGCAGGCTGAGGAACAGCTTCTACCCCCCAGCTGTCATGTCTCTGAACTCTGCACCACGCTGACAACCCCCCTGACCTGAACTCTCGCCACCCAGAATACTTTGAACTCTCGCCACTCCGAATACTCTGAACTCTGCTGTATATACTCAACTTTTTTACCCCCTACCCTCATTGTATACAATTGTTCTACACTGTATTCATTATCTTCCTCTATAACCCTACCCTCATTGTATACTTGCTGTGTGAACCTATACATTTATTACTAGCCCTATATTGATTCACTATCTGAACATACTTGCAATAATCCGTGATATACCTATTTATACATTTGCATGTAACCCTATAACCGTATGCTGCAAATACTGTATATGTATATATTCAGATCTATATATACATTTCTACTATGCCACGTCCGTCTGAGCATACCTGCTTACCTGTATATACTACATACCAGTGTTTTTCAACCACACTAGTGTGCCGTGAGATACAGTCTGGTGTGCTGTGGGAGATTATCTAATTTCACCTATTAGGGGTAAAAAATATTTTTTGCCAATCAGTAATTACAGTCTGCAAATTCTGTGTTGTTGAGTGTCTGTGCTGTCTAGAGCGCGGCAGAGTAACCGTGTAATACTCTTCCATATCAGTAGGTGGCAGCAGGTAGCTAATTGCTTTGTAGATGTCAGAAACAGCAGGAGGCAGCGTGCAGGTAAAAGGGTGTCTAATGCTTAAACCAAAAATAAACAAAAAGGTGAGTGCCCCTAAGAAAAGGCATTGAAGCTTAGGGAAGGCTATGCAGAACGAAACTAAAACCGAACCAGCTAAAAAGTAAACAAAAAAAGAATGCTGGACGACAGCAAAGACTTACTGTGGAGCAAAGACGGCGTCCACAATGTACACCTGAACATGACATGACAATCGACAATGTCCCCACAAAGAAGGATAAAAATTGCTAAAACAAAGCAGATGCGGGAAATATCGCTCAAAGGAAGACATGAAACTGCTACAGGAAAATACCAAAAAAAGAGAAAAAGCCACCAAAATAGGAGTGCAAGACAAGAACTAAAACACTACACACAGGAAAACAGCAAAAAACTCAAAATAAGTCAGGGGGTGATGTGACAGGTGGTGACAGTACACCTACTTTGAGACAAGAGCTATATTGATGCATGCTTGGTTATGGTTTAAAGTCATATCCAACAATTGCGACAACGACTTTTTACTGTCAACTGAGTTTTGTTTTTTAATGATTTCTGCTAGTGGTGTGCCTCCGGATTTTTTCAACGCAAATAATGTGCCTTGGCTCAAAAAAGGTTGAGCCAATAGTAAGAATATTCTTACTATTCTTACTAATTATACCTGCTTAAGTTTTGTTTAGCATACCACTCAGTTCACTGCTATTCATGTAGACATACCCTATTTAACCACATGTACATTGTATATTCACTGTATATTACATTGTATATCAGTGCTGCACCTTACCGTTTATTTGCACTCTGTTTGGATGCCAAACTTCTGTACTTGTGCTGTGCAATGACAATACATTTGAATCTAAACTAATCTAAAGGGTTCAATACATTGCCTCTATACAGTACTGCCTCTACACCTACGACTGCAGTCCGACCCACAACAACAACCTCATAGTGAAGTTTGCGGACGACACTACGGTGGTCGGACTCATCTCGAAGGGGGACGAGGCAGCCTACAGAGAGGAGGTCCGGAAGTTGGCAGACTGGTGCTCAGAGAACAACCTTGCTCTGAACACCAAGAAAACCAGGGAGATCTTCGTCGACTTCAGGAAACGCAGCACTGACCTAGCCCCCCAGCAGCGGCTGCACTTCCTGAGAGTCCTCAAGAAGTACAGCCTGGACTCCAACCTGCTGCTGACCTTCTACCGCTCATCCGTTGAGAGCCTGCTAACATACTGCATCACAACATGGTACGGCAGCTGCACCGCTGCAGACAGGGAAAGGCTCCAGAAAGTGGTAAAGGCAGCACAGCGGATCATCGGCTGCCCTCTCCCCTCCCTGATAAACATTTACACCTCTCGCTGCCTCAGCAGAGCTACCAACATTATCAAGGACAGCTCCCACCCTGGCTTTGACCTGTTTGATCTGCTGCCCTCAGGAAGGCACTACAAGGTTGTCAGAATAATTGTATCTAAGTTATCACAAAACTTTGTGTTGCCATGAGTTCCCGGCGAGAGGACAAAAGCTGTCTTTGATCTTACCAATCAAAAGGCTTGTAAAACTCCACTGTGTAGGATGGGAAGCGACATGAAGGTTTCTTTGATGTATTGTAATCCACAGGAAGATTTTGTCTTGACCCGATATCTACAAAGCGGAGAGGAAGCAGGACCTGAACCCCCTCCAGGCACCTTTTCTTTGAACTGTTTTGTGACCAAAGGCAGCGGCTGTTTACGACCCCCTTCCTTTAGAAAACAGCTGTTGCCATGTAATCAGGGAAAGTCCAAATAAAAGAGGAGGCGTACAATTTTTCGTCAGAGCGTGGTGGGAGACTTTATAAGAGTACAGCCCAGATGTTTCTCCTCAATTGAATTATGTCTCTGTTTAATTCCTTGCTTCTTTGTCTGTTTAATAGATGTCATCAGTGTTTGAACCTGACAGGGTCATCAGGTCTAAGACAAACAGACTCAAGAACAGTTTTTTTCCCTAAAGCCATAACCACGGTGAATTCTCAGAGCCACTGATTTTATAGTTTTGCACCTCTGTGTGTGCAATTTTTACTTTCCACCCACAGTCTGAATGCTTCTGTGTATAGATAGTACTTTATTAGTATAATATTTAAACACATTCAGGACATTCATACCTCCTTTTGCACTATTTTTCTTTTTCTTTCCTTCCTATGTTTTGCATAGTTGTAGACTGTCGCACTGATACTGGAGTTGCTTTTAATCTCATTGTACCTGTGTATAGTGACAATAAAAGGCATTCTATTCTATACACCAATAGATTTTCTGGGATTTTAGACTGAAAGTGTTAATTCCCTATATCAAAATGAAAAACATAACATGTCAGGTTGTACTGAAGCACAAAATCTGTAGTTTTCAGTTGCCCGTGTTAGACTTTGAGGTTCGGACAGGTTTTGTAAGTAAAAAGCAGTAAACATAAAATATTACCGTATTTTTCGGATTATAAATCGCTCCAGAGTATACGTCGCACCGGCCGGAAATGTATAATAAAGAAGGAAAAAAACATATCTAAGTCGCACTAGAGTATAAATCACATTTTTTGGGGACATTTATTTGATAAAATCCAACACCAATAATAGACATTTGAAAGGCAATTTAAAATAAAGAATAGTGAACAACAGGCTGAATAAGTGAACGTTATATGACGCATAAACAACCAACTGAGAACGTGCCTGGTATGTTAACATATTATGGTAAGAGTCATTCAAATAACTATAACATATAGAACATGCTATACGTTTACCCAACAATCTGTCACTCCTAATCGCTAAATCCGATGAAATCGGAAGTAGTAGCATGTAGCATCTTTTTTTTCCACAATGCACTTCTGCCATGACCCGCCCCCGCCAAATTTTTATTGGTTGACGTGTGTGTGTGTGACGATTGCTGATATACGCCTAGTCTCTTACGTGAATGAGATAAATAATATTTGATATTTTACGGTAATGTGTTAATAATTTCACACATAAATCGCTCCAGAGTATAAATCGCACCCCCGGCAAAACTATGAAAAAAAACTGCGATTTATAATCCGAAAAATACGGTAATTCCCTATATCAAAATGAAAAACATAACATGTCAGGTTGTACTGAAGCACAAAATCTGTAGTTTTCAGTTGCCTGTGTTAGACTGAGGTTCGGACAGGTTTTCACGTTTTATAAGTAAAAAGCAGTAAACATAAAATATTAATAAAAAAATGATGCGAGTGTGTCGAGAGGCAGTGTTACGACACCATCGTCTGTTTAAGATTGTCTTACTATTAAAAAATGGACGCCAAATCTCTGTTGCGGTCCAGAATAAATTGTTGTGGTCGGCCGCTAATAAATGAATATATGGAAACACTGCAATGTAAGAAAAGCAACACATATGGTTGTGATTTTATATAAACAGTCAAAGTATAAACAACAAATAACAATACTGTTCAGTAGAATCACTACAAAAACTTGTTTACAACGAGGCTCGGGTGCGCAGCTTGTTATTTAGGTTAGTTTGAAGAAAAGGAAAAATGATAAGAAAAGAACATCTGTTAGCGAGAATACTTTAATTGGAATAATTTGCCACCTATAACGAAGAAGACAAAAATCGATTCACATCATTTCGATTCTGACTCGATTGATTTCTAAAGACTTCTGACGTACACGTCTCACGTCAGAAGCCGAGAGAAGATTTTGTAACCGGTTTTAAAAACATTTTTTTATTATAACAAAAAATATATCGCGAGAATCGTGTTGAATAGACACTTGATTCTAAACCGAATAATCAGAATCAAATTGAATCTAAATAGTCAAGTAGTTATATTGCATTTCTTTTAAAGCATCCAAATATCACCCCCAAGTTTGTGTATTTATATTAGCTGTAAGTACTGTGTTGTGGAGTACTTCCTGCCAAGAAGCACTATTGTCAGCCATCTGACTTATAACCGTGAAAGCGACCCAGTGATTTATGTTTGAGGAACGCTGCGATTGACGACGACCTTTTCACCTTAACGGTCCTGGTTCTTTCACCTGGAGACGCAGAGGACAGGAGATGCGGTCGATGGCGGCGGGGATGAGGCCTGCGCTCACCGCTGTGGTCCGCGCTGGCGGCTTCGCCTTCTCCTCGCATGGTGGCGGGCGCCCCCAGCATGAGCATGATGTCTGTCGGCACATTTTGGCCCAGGTACTGCCAGGGCTTCTTCCCCGCGGTGTCCCTCAGCTGCACGTTGGCGTGGAACTTGCTCACCAGCAAGCGAATAATGTTCTTGTGGCTGTGGATGGCGGCGATGTGAAGCGGCGTTTGGCCGCACGATGAACGGGCGTTGATGTCAAAGGTCAAACCTTCCTTTTCAACACCGTACCTGAAAGCGCAGGGAGAGAGGAGTTTTCCATCTCGTCACTAAGGTCACATTTCATTTGATGTCCTTAAAGCAGTGTTTTTCAACTTGTGTGCCGTGAAATACAGTCTGGTGTGCAGTGGGAGAGAATGTCATTTCACCTAATTGGGTTAAAAATATTTTTTGCACACAAGTAAATATAATCAGCAAATAATGTGCCGTTGTTGAGTGTCTGCACTGTCTAGAGCTCGGCACACTAACCATGTTATACTCTTCCATAACAGTAGGTGGCAGCAGGTAGCTAATTGCTTTGTAGATGTCAGGAAAACATTGTGTCATGATCAGAATATCCAAACGACAGCGGGAGGCAGCGTGCAGGTAAATTATAAATGATAAATGGGTTATACTTGTATAGCGCTTTTCTACCTTCAAGGTACTCAAAGCGCTTTGACAGTATTTCCACATTCACCCATTCACACACACATTCACACACTGATGGCGGGAGCAGCCATGCAAGGCGCTAACCAGTAGCCATCAGGAGCAAGGGTGAAGTGTCTTGCCCAAGGACACAACGGACGTGACAAGGATGGTAGAAGGTGGGGATTGAACCCCAGTAACCCCAGTAACTCTGATTGCTGGCACAGCCACTCTACCAACTTCGCCACGCCGTATCTAATTCTTAAACCAAAAATAAACAAAAGACGAGTGATGCTAAGAAAAGGCAGGGCTATGCAAAACAAAACTAAAACTGAACTGGTTGCAAAGTAAACCAAACACAAAATGCTGGACGACAGCAAAGACTTACAGCGTGTGGAGCAGAGACGGCGTACACAAAGTACATCCGTCTATGACACGACAATTAACAGTGTCCCCAGAAAGAAGAATAGCGTCCGCACAACTTATATAGTCTTGATTGCGAAAAGCGCTAAGGAAGACATGAAACCGCAACAGGAAAATACCAACAAAACAGGAAAAAAACACCAAAATAGGAGCGCAAGACAGGAACTAAAACACTACACAGGAAAACACCAAAAAAACTCAAAATAAGTCCCGGCGTGATGTGATATGTCGTGACAGTAGACCTACTTTGAGACAAGAGCTATAGTGATGCATGGTTGGTTATGGGTTAAATTCATATGCAACAATTGCGAGAACTACTTTTTATCGTCATTATCGGCTACTGAGTTTCATTTTTTAATGATTTCTGCTTGTGGTGTGCCTTATGATTTTTTCAATGAAAAAAAAAGTGCCTTGATTTAAAAAAGGTTGAAAAACACCGCCTTAAAGGACTTCAGAGTAGAAACTTGCTGAGAGTAGTCAATGTACAGCTTATAACAGTACAGTTTAACTGTAAAAGTAACTCAGCCTTCTGTCGTCTAAATATGACAACGAGGGGTTTTCTAATCAGGGTTTTATGCTGCTGATTCATTATTTATCAGTTGATATCAAAACCTATACCAATCACATGTTTCAACTCAAACATTTTCAATGTATTCATTGTGAGTGCTCTTGACAGTTTAACAATATCAACAATATTTAAACTATTCATTTATTACATACAATTGTTTGATCAAAACAAAGTCAATAATACACAATAACTACCACTACTCGATTAAATACTTGATTTTTTGCACTCAAAGTTCTCCTGTGTCCAGGGATTTACTCTCGGAGTTTGTAAATATTAACAAAAACAAACTAAAAAAAAAAAGAAGATTGAGGGGAAGAAAAATATTGACCTAATTATTCTGGTTTGATCATATACAGATACTGATTATGGTGTCAACACCACCAATTTATGTATCGATACGCCCTCCTCTTATGTGCCGTTTACTGACTGCGACAATGCTGACACATCAACATTTGTTATATTATTCTCACTGTAATTCTTATTAATCCACTTGTTAATAACTGCTTACTTTCTGCTGTAACATGCTTTCATCTACACTTTACTAAGCACTTATTTATTCAGTTCAAGCGATCTAAGCGTTTAGCTTAGCTATTAGCAAGCCTGCTCCTGGCTTGCTCTTGGTGTGTAACAAGTTTCGCCTCGTCCCCTAGTGATAAAATACATGATAATGATATTTAAAGGGCCCCTTTTATTGCTGACAACATTGGCACTTATTTCTTAATTCTGGACCTAAAATGATGTGTACATGTAAAATTCCCCCCAAAATAGACAGTTGTGATTCTAGGCTTGTTTTGTAATGTGTTTCAGCACATTTTGGAACGCCCACTTCAGCTTCAAAATGTGGACAGGCCTGCGAATGTCACCTACGGAAGACTAGAGGCAATTTCATATTGCGTAGTATGTGTTTTGGTAGCATCTTCCTACCAAGTGACAATATTTTGGCGCAGATGTTGAAGGAATGATTCAATATGTTGCAGGTTGTAGCAATACAAGTAAAGAAGGGGTCAGCCTGCATACATTTCCAAATGATGGGAATAAGAGGAAAGTATGGACCTCTCCAGTCAAATTGACTTAAGCAAGATGGGACGGACCAAGCAAGAGGAGTATAATTTACAGCGATCATTTTAATGATTCTGACTTCGAGGAAGAAGGGTTTTGGGTGGGCGTTTAGATGGAAATAAATTACGAATCAAGCCAAATGTGATCCCGAAAAATCAGGAGCTTCCTCTGTGACATAATATATATATATCTGTATCACGAATCAATTTAAGTGGACCCCGACTTAAACAAGTTGAAAAACTTATTCGGGTGTTACCATTTAGTGGTCAATTGTACGGAATATGTACTTCACTGTGCAACCTACAAATAAAAGTCTCAATCAATCAATCAAAAGGTAAGCCACTCATAGCGCTGGGCAATATGGACGAAAAAGTATATCTCTATATATTTTTACTTAAACTCGATATTAGATATATATCTCGATATATTTTCCGGTGAAAGTATACATATTATGATATTCATTTTTGAGCGAGATTCACTGAAATTGAAGTGAATGACAACTGTACTGTAAACATCCATCCATTTTCTACCGCTTATTCCCTTCAATTCTATTAAATTTACCCAGTTAGTCCAGATGGGTATTAACTAGGGCTGCAAATCTTTGGGTGTCCCACGATTCGATATCGATTCTTGGGGTCACGATTCGATTATAAATCGATTTTTTCGATTCAACGCGATTCTCGATTCAAAAACGATATTTTTCCGATTCAAAACAATTCTCTATTCATTCAATACATAGGATTTTAGCAGGATCTACCCCAGTCTGCTGACATGCAAGCAGAGTAGTAGATTTTTGTAAAAAGCTTTTATAATTGTAAAGGATAATGTTTTATCAATTGATTGCAATAATGTAAATTTGTTTTAACTATTAAATGAACCAAAAATATGGCTTATTTTATCTTTGTGAAAATATTGGACACAGTGTGTTGTCAAGCTTATGAGATGGAATGCAAGTGTAAGCCACTGTGACACTATTGTTCTTTTTTTTAATTTTTTTTTTTTTATAAATGTCTAATGATAATGTCAATGAGGGATTTTTAATCACTGCTATGTTGAAATCGTTACTAATATTGATACTGTTGTTGATAATATTCATTTTTGTTTCACTACTTTTGGATTGTTCTGTGTCGTGTTTGTGTCTCCTCTCAATTGCTCTGTTTATTGCTGTTCTGAGTGTTGCTGGGTCGGGTTTGGTTTTGGAATTGGATTGCATTGTTATGGTATTGCTTTGTATTATTTTGTTGGATTGATTAATAAAAAAAATAAAATAAAAATAAAGAAAAAAATAAAAATAAAAATCGATTTTTGAAAAATGAGAATCGATACTGAATTGTACAACGTGAGAATCGAGATTTGAATTCAAATCGATTTTTCCCACACCCCTAGTATTAACAGCACAGAAAATAAACTGTTTAAGTAGCACAGAATTACATAACATAAATAAAATGATCTATCTATGATCTTCCTCACTTCGGCATACATTTTTGGCAGCATTTCTCGTGCGAAATATGCCTAGTTTGGCAACTCGAGAACAGTTTTGATTTGGGCTTACATGGTAAACAACTCAAATGAATGTTTTATCCAGACGCATACATTTGTCTAAATGTGGCCAAGTAGACACATTGTGGGTTCCCTGGACGTCGTCTACATCGCTAAAAGAAAAATCTAAAAAAAGAGAATCCCTCTCTCATCTTTCATTAGTTTTTTTAATATATAAATCGCTTGAAAATTCCCTCTTCTCTTTCTCGTCGTCATTTGGGATGTCTGCTGTGATTTCCCTTCCTGATTCCATGACCCGCCCCATCTTGCCTCTGATTGGCCTAATCTCAACCAATTGTAACTCATCATAGTAAACAACCAACCAATCATGGATGTTCTTATACGTGCAAGCACGTCTTGGAAGGAGGAAGGGGAGGGGTTTAGTAGCCCATGAGAGGGAGTGAGGAGCGGGGGAGAATCAAGGAACAACAAATAAGCGATGTTTGGTTATTTTAACGTGAAATATATTTTATATCGATATTACAATATTTTCTTAATTCATATCTTGTTTAAAAATATATCGATATATCTTACAAACTCGGTACATTGCCCAACCCTTGCCACTACTATAATATTTTGTGTCCTCTTCCACGATGTTTTCTTTAAGATGCTTGTAGAATTGCCGAAAGAGCATGAGGAAACACAGGCTATGGTGTCTATGAAGGAGGAGATGGAAGAGAAGAGAAATATATTTCTACTTATGGACCTAATTTAGGCTCGGGGGGCCTGACAATTGGCCACAATGGACTTTAAAAGCGCTTTTTTTCCTGATATTTAAAAGTTTAAAAAAAATGTGCCGATGACCATAAATGGACCCTAATGAAATATGACAAAAGCGGTGTACATGTCTCTGTCCTGGCTGTTCAGTCCAATTTGGCTAAGTTGGCAATGATAATCAGAGAATTGAGCTGTAAAGTCTTTAGACGTGTTTGTCATTTGTCAAAGTTGAATTTAAGGGGGGGGGGTTTGGCATGCTGTGAAGAAATTTAATCAAAGCGATACCAGAGAGTGTTGAGGACTCGGTGGTCGCCGTGTTTGGCGATCCAGTGCAGCACAGTCAAGCCAGAAATGAAGTCACGTTTGTTGAGAAGGTTGTTGTCCTCTCTGAACAGGGAGTAGACGTCCGGCCAAGATCCTGATGCCCCTTTTACCAGCCAGTCATGCTCTCTGGGCTCCAGTGGAACCTGCGACTGTTGAAAGAAACAAAAATCAACAAGTCCAAATTCAATTCACTTCAAAAATCCAAGCAGAGGAAGAGCTGACATGACATTCATTCATTCATTCATTCATTCATTTGAGGTCAACTGGATTAAAAATGTGAGGGTAGTGCAATGTTTTGCTCTATTTTAGAAAATATATTTATATAGGGTATTTATGAAACTGTCATCTCCACGATAACCATTATTGTTTACAACCTGTAAAATCTAATTCAATCAAATCAGCTGGAATAGGCTCCAGCACCCCCCGCGACCCAGAGAGGGACAAGCGGTAGAAAATGGATTGATAGGGAATTTCTCTCTACAGGGTTTCCTCTTAATGTAACTGATGGTGGCGCACCGCCATGACAAAAATCGTAGCCACCACACTTTGAAAATAAGGTTAGGAGAAACGGTAGAAAATGAATGGATGAATAATGTAGAAGAAGTCCAAAGTCCAACGCTATTTTGACTTTTATTGCCAAGCTTATACCAAAAACTGTCCCAATTCTTCCCCAGACACACAAACCCTTCTCATTCGCCACCAATCTGCTATCCGACACAAACGGTGTGTTCGAGATCATGGGAAAAATTATCATCAAATTAAAGCCACACGAACATAAAACATTACCACCTGCAGGTTGTTACAGTATCAATTGATATATAACCTATTATTTGCACACTATTGACTAGTGATACAAAAAAATTCAGCTGCCCAAATAAGACTTTGATCACTATAAACAGTGCCGCCAAAACCAGAGTGACGCAAACAAGACGCGCGCGATTGTTTGGAGCGTAGTCAGCATGTCTGTGATGTGGACATAACTTTAATATATCCGAGATATACCCGCGGACAGCCATCTACAAAATGTTCAAATATTTACAGGACAATGGAGGATTTTAAGGAGAGAAAGTCCTCGCCTCTTTTGTCGCAGACATCAAAGGACAGAAGTAGAGTCTCAACATGAGTACATTATGTAATAACACCAGAAAAAGATGCTACAGTTGTTGCTAGTCGTTTAAAAATAAATAAAAATAAAATAAAAAAAAGTCACTATAAGTGTCGAGACAATTGAAAATTTCGCAAAGTACATTATACAATAGGCAGCAACAAGTTAAATTATGACAACAAGATATAATATAAAAATGTATGTTGATAATTAATAATAATTATCAATAATAACATTTGTTTTTAAATGTATGTACGGTATCCATTTTTTTTAGCTTTTTATTTTTGCCCCCAAAAAACATCATATAGCAAATTATGCACATTATACGATGAAGTCAAGGGGACCACATCCCTAACCACGCCCCCACCGCCACAGGTATCTTGGCAATCTAGGTAAAACCCTGATATATCACCAAATACCTATTACTTGGGGTGGATGGATCCACCCAAACATCAATAATATCAAATCGTGGGTAGTAGCGCTGGGTATTGGCAAGGACTCCACGATACGATATGACTCACGATACGAAACAGTATTGCAATATTCTGCACAGTTAAGCTCAGTGATAAATATAAAATGAAGCTTAAGATACAAGTTATATACAGAATATGTACAATAGATGACATTATTTCGCCAGAAATGTTTGAAGACATTTTCGAAACCGGTCTGTGTTTGCTAGCGCCTCCGCAGTTTGTATTAAAATTATTAGAAGGACACGAGTGTTGCTGGCCTTGCTTTTTCTTTAAAGGCCTACTGAAATGAATTTTTTTTTAATTTAAACGGGGATAGCAGATCCATTCTATGTGTCATACTTGATCATTTCGCGATATTGCCATATTTTTGCTGAAAGGATTTAGTATAGAACAACGACGATAAAGTTCGCAACTTTTGGTCGCTGATAAAAAAAAAAAGCCTTGCCTATACCGGAAGTAGCGTGACGTCACAGGAGGAAGAATTCCCCACAATTCCCCGTTGTTTACAATGGAGCGAGAGAGATTCGGACAGAGAAAGCGACGATTACCCCATTAATTTGAGCGAGGATGAAAGATTCGTGGATGAGGAACGTTAGAGTGAAGGACTAGAGAGGCAGTGCAGGGTGTATCTTTTTTCGCTCTGACCGTAACTTAGGTACAAGGTCTCATTGGATTCCACACACTCTCCTTTTTCTATTGTGGATCACGGATTTGTATTTTAAACCACCTCGGATACTATACCCTCTTGAAAATGAGAGTCGAGAACGCGAAATGGACATTCACAGTGACTTATCTCCACGACAATACATCAGCGAAGCTCTTTAGCTACTGAGCTAACGTGATAGCATCTGGCTCAAATGCAGATAGAAACAAAATAAATAAATCCCTGACTGGAAGGATAGACAGAAGATCAACAATACTATTAAACCATGGACATGTAACTACACGGTTAATAATTCTCAGCCTGGCAAAGCTTAACAATGCTGTTGCTAACGACGCTGAAGCTAACTTAGCAACCGGACCTCACAGAGCTATGATAAAAACATTAGCGCTCCACCTACGCCAGCCAGCCCTCATCTGCTCATCAACACCCGTGCTCACCTGCGTTCCAGCGATCGACGGCGCGACGAAGGACTTCACCCGATCACAGATGTCTGCTATCCAAGTAAGTCCTCTTTGTTGTGTTGCTACAGCCAGCCGCTAATACACCGATCCCACCTACAACTTTCTTCTTTGCAATCTCCATTGTTCATTAAAGGCCTACTGAAATGAATTTTTTTTATTTAAACGGGGATAGCAGATCTATTCTATGTGTCATACTTGATCATTTCGCGATATTGCCATATTTTTGCTGAAAGGATTTAGTATAGAACAACGACGATAGAGATTGCAACTTTTGGTATCTGATAAAAAAAAGGCTTGCCCCTACCGGAAGTAGCGTGACGTAGTCAGTTGAACATATACGCAAAGTTCCCTATTGTTTACAATGATGGCCGCATGAAGTGAGAGAGATTCGGACCGAGAAAGCGACAATTTCCCCATTAATTTGAGCGAGGATGAAAGATTTGTGGATGAGTAAAGTGCAAGTGAAGGACTAGTGGGGAGTTGAAGCTATTCAGATAGGGAAGATGCTGTGAGAGCCGGGGGTGACCTGATATTCAGCTGGGAATGACTACAACAGTAAATAAACACAAGACATATATATACTCTATTAGCCACAACACAACCAGGCTTATATTTAATATGCCACAAATTAATCCTGCATAAAAACACCTGTGTGTTTGTTACGCTAGCTCCTAGCTCCTCTGCTAGCTCCTAGCTCCATAGAACACGCCAATACAATTCAAACACCTGATCAACACACACAATCACTCAGCCCAAAAGACCGTTCACCTAACCCAAGGTTCATAAAGCTTATATATTTTTAAAAAGTTACGTACGTGACGCGCACATACGGTCAAGCTATCAAATGTTTAGCAGCCAAGGCTGCATACTCACGGTACCTGATATTCAGCTGGGAATGACTACAACAGTAAATAAACACAAGACATATATATACTCTATTAGCCACAACACAACCAGGCTTATATTTAATATGCCACAAATTAATCCTGCATAAAAACACCTGCGTGTTTGTTACGCTAGCTCCTAGCTCCTCTGCTAGCTCCTAGCTCCATAGAACACGCCAATACAATTCAAACACCTGATCAACACACACAATCACTCAGCCCAAAAGACCGTTCACCTAACCCAAGGTTCATAAAGCTTATATATTTTTAAAAAGTTACGTACGTGACGCGCACATACGGTCAAGCTATCAAATGTTTAGCAGCCAAGGCTGCATACTCACGGTACCTGATATTCAGCTGGGAATGACTACAACAGTAAATAAACACAAGACATATATATACTCTATTAGCCACAACACAACCAGGCTTATATTTAATATGCCACAAATTAATCCTGCATAAAAACACCTGCGTGTTTGTTACGCTAGCTCCTAGCTCCTCTGCTAGCTCCTAGCTCCATAGAACACGCCAATACAATTCAAACACCTGATCAACACACACAATCACTCAGCCCAAAAGACCGTTCACCTAACCCAAGGTTCATAAAGCTTATATATTTTTAAAAAGTTACATACGTGACGCGCACATACGGTCAAGCTATCAAATGTTTAGCAGCCAAGGCTGCATACTCACGGTACCTGATATTCAGCTGGGAATGACTACAACAGTAAATAAACACAAGACATATATATACTCTATTAGCCACAACACAACCAGGCTTATATTTAATATGCCACAAATTAATCCTGCATAAAAACACCTGCGTGTTTGTTATGCTAGCTCCTAGCTCCTATGCTAGCTCCTAGCTCCATAGAACACGCCAATACAATTCAAACACCTGATCAACACACACAATCACTCAGCCCAAAAGACCGTTCACCTAACCCAAGGTTCATAAAGCTTATATATTTTAAAAAAGTTACGTACATACGCAAAAAAAAGTTGCGCACATACGGTCAAGCGATCAAATGTTTAGAAGCCAAAGCTGCATACTCACAGTAGCACGTCTGCGTCTTTGTCATCCAAATCAAAGTAATCCTGGTAAGAGTCTGTGTTGTCCCAGTTCTCTACAGGCGTCTGTGTATCGAAGTCAAAAGTCCTCCTGGTTAGAGTCTCTGTTATCCGAGTTCTTCCATCTTGACTGCATCTTTCGGGAATGTAAACAAAGAAGCGCCGGCTGTGTACTGTTGTTGCTGACTACGTTCGAAAAATACGTCCATTTCGCACCGACAACTTTCTTCTTTGCTTGCTCAGCTTCCTTCTCCATAATGCAATGAACATGATTGCAACAGATTCACGAACACAGATGTCCAGAATACTGCGGAATTATGAAATGAAAACAGAGCTTTTTCGTATTGGCTTCAATGTGGAAGGCATACCCGTGTTCGCCGGGCTACGTCACGCGCATACGTCATCCTCAGAGGCGTTTCGAACCGGAAGTTTAGCGGCAAATTTAAAATGTCACTTTATAAGTTAACCCGGCCGTATTGGCATGTGTTATAATGTTAAGATTTCATCATTGATATATAAACTATCAGACTGCGTGGTCGGTAGTAGTGGGTTTCAGTAGGCCTTTAAACAAACTGCAAAAGATTCACCAACACAGATGTCCAGAATACTGTGGAATTGTTCGATGAAAACAGAGCAGTTTGTATGGTGACACATTGGGTACGAATACTTCCGTTGCCGTCGTGACGTCACGTGCATACGTCATCATATATTGACGAACCGAAAGTTTAGCGGGAAATTTAAAATTGAACTTTATAAGTTAACCCGGCCGTATTGGCATGTGTTGCAATGTTAAGATTTCATCATTGATATATAAACTATCAGACTGCGTGGTCGGTAGTAGTGGGTTTCAGTAGGCCTTTAAATACACTTTTTGTTGTGCACCTCTTTACTTTATTACGTTTTTTGGAGAGTGCGTGTTTTTCCTGTATTTTGAATATTATGTTAAGAAAATGTTTTTCTTGTTCTGTGTATTGTATTTTTTTAACATATATGAAATAATGCAATTCCATGTATTGTAATTATACAGAAAGTGAAACAACCTTGACGCTTAAATGTAAAAAAAAAAAAATGCACCTCTTAACCGTCCACTTCATGTTTTGCCTTGCTAACCCACACAGAGAGGTAGCTGTGGAGCAGAGGCGCGGAAGTCGTCCAGTTGCAATCAGACAAAAACTTGACAAAAAAAAAAAAAGTACATTAAAAATGTATTTGGAACAAATTATTTTGGCCATTAAAAATCGATGTTATTTTGATTAAGTATTGCCATATTAATATTTTTCCCCGATTGACCTACAACATACCTTTAAAAATTAATATTCAAGACACAAAATGTAAATTGAGTATTGTTGGTGCTTTTTGAATGGTTATCAGATTTGTATTTACGTTTATTTAATATTTAGAATGCATTAAAAAAAATCAATCTGGCGTCATTTCTTTCATAATGATTGTGAACGATAGGCAAAATCGCAAAAATAGTGCAGTTCACCTTTAAAGTGAAATCATGGCTGTCTTCCTTCCTTTATTTTAAGCTTTCGCAACATCAGCAATCATCTTTATAAGACCCTTGCTTACATTAACACACCTGCTAGCTGCTGTGCGCGCCTCAGTGGCAGAGAGAGCTAGCCGCTGAAACTTTTTATGGTTTATCTTTAACGCCGTGTCAAACGCAACCTTAACACATTGACGACACCTTTCCCAGGGTTGATTGAAAAACTCCCATATTTAACCACAAAACATTGCTTCGTTGACTGATCCCCTGTGACATCTCTGGCTCTTTCTGGCTGCCCGGCTCACTTTTTGCATTACCAATCATACCGCAGCCTTTGCGGTTAAAAAACCCCACATTTGATTAAATGGCGGTTAAATTGCAAATTCAATTAAGAAAAAATCGATCCGTTGTGGTGAAGAAGGAGCTGAGCCGCAAGGCAAAGCTCTCAATCTACCGGTCGATCTACGTTCCCATCCTCACCTATGGCCATGAGCTTTGGGTTATGACCGAAAGGACAAGATCACGGGTACAAGCGGCCGAAATGAGTTTCTTCCGCCGGGTGGCGGGTCTCTCCCTTAGAGATAGGGTGAGAAGCTCTGTCATCCGGGAGGAGCTCAAAGTAAAGCCACTGCTCCTCCACATCGAGAGGAGCCAGATGAGGTGGTTCGGGCATCTGGTCAGGATGCCACCCGAACGCCTCCCTAGGGAGGTGTTTAGGGCACATCCGACCGGGAAGAGGCCACGGGGAAGACCCAGGACACGTTGGGAAGACTATGTCTCCCGGTTGGCCTGGGAACGCCTCGGGATCCCCCGGGAAGAGCTGGACGAAGAGGCTGGGGAGAGGGAAGTCTGGGCTTCCCTGCTTAGGCTGCTGCCCCCGCGACCCGACCTCGGATAAGCGGAGGAAGATGGATGGATGGATTAAGAAAAAAAAAATCATAACCTGACCCCTTAAAGGCCTACTGAAACCCACTACTACCGACCACGCAGTCTGATAGTTTATATATCAATGATGAAATCTTAACATTGCAACACATGCCAATATGGATGGGTTAACTTATAAAGTGCAATTTTAAATTTCCCGCCACACTTCCGCTTGAAAACGTTTTATTATGCTGACGTATGCGTGTGACGTCACGAGGACAAGGGAAGTATTCGGAACCCGAAAAATCCTATACACAAAGCTCTGATTTCATTCCATAATTCCACAGTATTCTGGACATCTGTGTTGGTGAATCTTTTGCAATTTGTTTAATGAACAATGGGGGCTGCAAAGAAGAACGTTGTAGGTGGGATCGGTGCATTAGCGGCTGGCTGTAGCAACACAACAAGGAGGACTTTGTTGGATAGCAGACACTAGCGCCGGCGACCTCACCTTGACTTCCTACGTCTCCGGGCCGCCGACCGCATCGTCGATCGCTGGAACGCAGGTGAGCACGGGTGTTGATGAGCAGAGGAGGGATGGCTGGCGTAGGTGGAGCGCTAATGTTTTTATCATAGCTCTGACGAGCTCCCGTTGCAAAGTTAGCGTCGTTAGCAACAGCATTGCTAGGCTTCGACAGGCGTTGAATACACATTAACCGTGTATTTACATGTCCAGTGTTTGGTTCGGTGTCTCCTGATAGTAGTATTGTTGAACTTCTGTCTATCCTTCCAGTCAGGTATTTATTTATTTAGTGTCTATCGGCATTTGAGACAGATGCTATCACGTTAGCTCATGCTAAAGAGCTTCGTTGATGTATTGTCGTGGAGATAAAAGTCACGGAATGTCCATTTCGCCTTCTCGACGCTCATCTTCAAGAGGATATAGTATCCGAGGTGGTTTAAATTACAAATTCGTGATCCACAATAGAAAAAGGAGAGAGTGTGGAATCCAACGAGCCAGCTTGTACCTAAGTTACGGTAAGAGCGAAAAAAGATATCTATTGAACTGCATTCTAGTCCGTCACTCTAACGTTCCGCATCCACAAATCTTTCATCCTCGCTCAAATTAATGGGGTAATCGTCGCTTTCTCGCTCCAAATATCTCTCGCTCCATTGTAAACAACGGGGAATTGTGAGCAGCACTACCGCTTGTGACGTCACGCTACTTCCGGTAGGGGCACGGCTTTTTTTTTATCAGCGAGCAAAAGCGAACTTTATCGTCGATTTTCTCTACTAAATCCTTTCAGCAAAAATATGGCAATATCGCGAAATGATCAAGTATGACACATAGAATGGATCGGCTATTCCCGTTTAAATTTAAAAAAATCATTTCAGTAGGCCTTTGAATGCCTGTGGAATACTAAACATATGCCCGAAATGTACTTTTTTTCTTTTTGTCCAACAACAACAACCTTTGCAACAACAACACACACCAAAGAGTTCAAATTGCAGATGAGGACTCACCTTTTTGCTGGGGCTGTAACGATGAGTGCTGGATGCTGTTGAAGGACTGGTTATTACCGCTTCTGCACCCTCCGCCAAGTCAGAGAGACTGTTGCAGCGAGAATGCATCGAGCAGGATGACAGCGACGAGGTTGACAGGTTGTAGTGAAGGCTCAACGAGGACGAGATGCGATGGAGGCGGTTGAGTCGCGCCGCTTCATTTCCTCCCGCTCTGCCTCGAGCGGCCTCTTCCTGGATCAGCTGGTCCAAGTCGGCGCCCATGCTGCGGCACATCCTGCCTTGCAGGTTCTTACGGACACGCTTGGAGAGTGTCGGCCGTTGACGGGATGTTGGTGAAGAGACTGAACCATCACTTGACTCTGCGTCATCATAAAGATCCCCTGTGAAAAAGACAATATATCATTGTTTTACGATGATAGATGTTCTACGAGTCGGTAGCGGCGGGCGCCTTCTTGAACGCCGTGGACTGAGAGCGCGGGACGCAAACAGGTTCGACAAGCTGGTAAGGAAGGCCAGTAACGTGGTGGGAGTGGAGCTAGACTCTCTGGCGGTAGTGTCAGAGAGGAGAAGTCTAGCAAAGCTCCTAGCCATTATGGACAACACCTTCCACCCCCTACACTCGGACCTGGCGGAGAGAATGAGCATGTTCAGTGGAAGGCTCAGACTCCCAAAATGCAACACGGAACGACACAGGAAGTCCTTCATACCGACAGCCATTAGACTGTATAATGCAGTGGTCCCCAACCACGGGGCCGCTACCCGGCACAGGTCCGTGGACCGATTGGTACCGGGCCGCACAAGAAATAAAAAATAAATAAATTTTTTTTTTTTAATTAAATCAACATAAAATACACAATATATACATTATATATCAATACAGTCTGCAGGGATACACTCCATAGGCACACATGATTGTATTTCGTTATGACAAAAAAAATAAAATAAAAAAACCACCCCCCCGGTCCGTGGGACAAATTTTCAAGCGTTGACCGGTTCGCAGCTACAGAAAGGTTGGGGACCACTGGTATAATGCATATGTTCCTTTTTGACTGTACTTAAATGTATAATAGACTGTATTTATATTATTCACAGGTGAATAATGATGTATAATAGACTGTATTTATGTTATTCACATGTGAATAATGCTGTATAATAGACTATTTATATTATTCACATGTAAAAATACCTAAAAGTTTATTGTCTATTGTAAGCGAACTGTGGTGCTGAATTTTCCCCAGTGATCAATAAAGTACTTTTTATTCTATTCTAATTCTACACACATTAGACTTAGACTTACTTTTATTGTCATTCAAATTTGAACTTTACAGTACAGATAAGAACAAAATTGTGTTGCATTAGCTCATGGAAGGAGCAATAAGCAATATTTACTTGGGTTATTTCAGTAGTTTCTAGCTGTATAGTTCCCTCAATTCTATGGTTCATCTCTCAAACCTCATTGAAAGCTGAAGCAGATTGATGATGATCACAACAAACCTATAGGTCAATGGTTTATTTTGAACATACATACGATACAATGTAACGCATCACATATTTCCAGTTGTTCCATTACAACACGGCCGAAAAGGAGTATGAAGAAGCAGAGTTTATTTAATCCTACCCCTTTTCATATAGCAATTTCGTCCCATTTCCTTGTTCTCTGTAACAGAACAGTGAATAAATAAATAATAAATAAATAAATATACCATAAGTAAGTAAATACAAAAAATACAAATGCCAGCGTGATTAGTATTGGATCGATACTAACATCATAAGATGTAAATCTTTCGGTTCTTTCCAAGTTTTATTTTCACAAATATCTGTGTTGTTCATATTGTTACAATGGTAATTTTTTTAATTCAACCAGTGGTCTTTTGGTCTTGCGCTGTCTGACCGAAAACCAAAGAAATTGTTCCCATTAAAAATTATAAAGTAAGTAGCATATCCAATGAATCTGTTCCAGAGACCCAAAATCATGGACACAAGCCACATTTTTTAGTGAATATTAAGTTTGACATGCTGAAAAGAATGAACGATGAATGAAATGATATGAATAAATTAACACTTTAATCTTTATTGAACACTATTGTTGTCGTGCTGTTGACTAGTGCAATGATGTGGAACGTTTGGACATACAATAACAGACTGAATACCTAAACCAGGAACAACTTTTGGGAAACATTTTCGTGGAAAGCCTAATCCAAAGAAAAGTATGATGTAAGTACCACCAGTGAAAACCAAATACCAGAGTAAAGGTTATGTTTTCGAGCAACAGGTTATGATTCATATTTTAAACATTACGACATTTTATCGTTCTGCCGAGGGCAGGATAATTAATAAAATTTTGATCTCGATTTCAATTTTGGCTTCTCACGATCATAAAAATATTATAATTAAAATGCACGTGAAATGGATGTTTAAATGAATGAGTGAAAAAAAAGAGCACATCTACTACAAGTTTGGGATCACAATGGTTGGTACTTTTTTGACACAGTACTCCTATGCCTAACAATAATCATCAAACTCAACAAAAAAAGTAAGGCGATTCGATTTCCGCTTTAAAAAGGTAATCACGGACGCATTCATGGAATTGGCCAATAAAAAATGAACTGCTGTTAAACGCAGAATATCATGGAATGGAAATTGACATAAATGTGACTGAAATGCTTTTATTGTGAATAACGTGTCCGGGACCGCTTAAATGAACTAAACAACGCCACTTGAAAGAACGACCAAACAACAAAGTTAAAGCTAGCAAGAACAATCCATACACCCACAACACATCTCACCTGTTGGTGTTGTGAATGACATCGTCAATGTAAGTACAAACAGGATAGCAGACGCAACTTAAAGGCCTACTGAAATTATTTTTTTTTATTTAAACGGGAATAGTAGATCCATTCTATGTGTCATACTTGATCATTTCGCGATATTGCCATATTTTTGCTGAAAGGATTTAGTAGAGAAAATCGACGATAAAGTTCGCAACTTTTGCTCGCTGATAACAAAAAGCCTTGCCTGTACCGGAAGTAGCGTGACGTCACAGGAGCTAGTATTCCTCACAATTCCCCATTGTTTACAATGGAGCGAGAGAGATTCGGACCGAGAAAGTGACGATTACCCCATTAATTTGAGCGAGGATGAAAGATTCGTAGATGAGGAACGTTACAGTGAAGGACTTGAGAGGCAGTGATGGACGTATCTTTTTTCGCTCTGACCGTAACTTAGGTACAAGCTGGCTCATTGGATTCCACACTCTCCTTTTTCTATTGTGGATCACGGATTTGTATTTTAAACCACCTCGGATACTATATCCTCTTGAAAATGAGAGTCGAGCACGCGAAATGGACATTTAAAGTGACTTTTATCTCCAAGACAATACATCGGTGACACACTTAGCTACTGAGCTAACGTGATAGCATCGTTCTCAAATGAAGATAGAAACAAAATAAATAAACTCCTGACTGGAAGGATAGACAGAAGACCAACAATACTATTAAACCATGTACATGTAACTACACGGTTAAAAATTCTCAGCCTGGTAAGGCTTAACTATGCTGTTGCTAACGACGCTAAGGCTAATTTAGCAACTTAGCAATCGGACCTCACAGAACTATGTATTCTCTCCTTTTTCTATTGTGGATCACGGATTTGTATTTTAAACCACCTCGGATACTATATCCTCTTGAAAATGAGAGTCGAGCACGCGAAATGGACATTTAAAGTGACTTTTATCTCCAAGACAATACATCGGTGACACACTTAGCTACTGAGCTAGCGTGATAGCATCGTTCTCAAATGAAGATAGAAACAAAATAAATAAACCCCTGACTGGAAGGATAGACAGAAGACCAACAATGCTATTAAACCATGTACATGTAACTACACGGTTAAAAATTCTCAGCCTGGTAAGGCTTAAAAATGCTGTTGCTAACGACGCTAAGGCTAATTTAGCAACTTAGCAACCGGACCTCACAGAACTATGATAAAACATTAGCGCTCCACCTACGCCAGCCAGCCCTCATCTTCCCATCAACAGCCGTGCTCACCTGCGTTCCAGCGATCAACGGCGCGACGAAGGACTTCATCCGTGGGTTTGGCGGCAAGCATCGGCTAGGCGTCTGCTTTCAGGGTAAGTAGTCCTTGTTGTGTTGCTGTAAGTATTGTAATGCCCCGGAGTGGAGAAGGAGTCACACAGACGAGAATGCGCTGCTCAATCGCTTTATTAACAAGCGGTAACTGGTTGTAGTTCAAAAAGTAACGCACACACATACACGAGCTGCTGTTAGGCACAACTCACGCTCACACACACTCAAGTTCTCCGCCAACTCATGCGCATGCACGTTCCCCAAACCCTTAAAGACACAGTACACTAATGCAAATATCACAGATATTACAGTATTGTACTTAGCCGCTAAGACACCGATCGATCCCACCTACAACGTTCTTCTTTGCAGTCTCCATTGTTCATTAAACAAATTGCAAAAGATTCACCAACACAGATGTCCAGAATACTGTGGAATTTTGTCGAAGAAAACAAGAGGCTTTTCTATCGGGTCCGATGGGGTCCAACCACTTCCGTTGCTTTTGTGACGTCACGCGCATAAATCATATCCAAAGGAGTTTTTCAACCGGAAGTGTGGCGGGAATTTTAAAATTGTACTTTATAAGTTAACCCGGCCGTATTGGCATGTGTTGCAATGTTAAGATTTCATCATTGATATATAAACTATCAGACTGCGTGGTCGGTAGTAGTGGGTTTCAGTAGGCCTTTAAGAAGCTCTCTGTTTTTTTGTTTTTTTTTAAAACAAGCACAAGTAATCCCGTAAATGTCAGAACAGCAGCACTCTTCACTCAGCCTTCAACATAATGCTGTGAGCAACATCCAGTCTGACGGTACCAACAACATAAAGGTTTTAAGTACGCAAGTACCTTAAACAAGCATATAGTACTTAAAGCACTTACTGATACAGTACATTTACAAAAGGATTATGTGTTGACTTAAAATACTGGTCAAAATTGTCCAAAGATGTATTATACCAATAAATGTGAGGATTTCTGCAATTAATCAACAAACATTTTATAAAATGTTATGTATGACACAAAGAGCACACACTTTTAAATAACTTTAAGAGGTAAAAAGCGGCATTCAAAACCTTTTTTTACAGAAAAACAAAACTATTGTTTATTCATACTGCTATTGTTATTTTAATTTATTGTCGTTACGACTATAATTTTACCTGTTTATTTGTTACTAATATATATTTCATTGTTCTTTGAAATTATATTTAAAATTGAGCTTTGGTGATACAAAAAATCATTTCTATGTTGACCCTGCGATAAGGTGCAACCCGAGTGCAGCTGGGATAGGCTCCATGCCCACTGCAACCCCGAAAGGGAAAGCGGTAGAAAATGGATGGATAGATGTTATAAATCGTAATATTAACATCAATCAAATTAATCGTGATTATCTCGTTTACAATAATCGTCAAGTCCTATTCTTACATGCCACAACCGCAAAGAATCTGAAAGTTTTTGTGACTTTAAAAAAAATTTTTTTTTTTACTTTAACTAGGGATGGGTATGGAATTC
The DNA here is from genome assembly GCF_033978785.1 of Entelurus aequoreus. NCBI lineage: Eukaryota > Metazoa > Chordata > Actinopteri > Syngnathiformes > Syngnathidae > Entelurus > Entelurus aequoreus. Next base: position 33,829,095 of record NC_084751.1, on the reverse strand, counting down.
CGTACTTTTATAGGATAGACGGGACACCCTGGAATTTTCTACCGCTTGTCCCTTTTGGGGTTGCGGGGGGTGGGGGGTTGCTGGAGCCTAATTCAGCTGCATTCGGCCGGTAGGCGGGGTACACCCTGGACAATCAATTAATGTAAAATCTAACATATTTCGATACCTTTGTTGCACGTGACGTCAAGCACTCAGTGCTTGCCTCGAGGTAATGTTGCAATGTTCCATACAAACAAAGCAACAATGCCTGACAGAAAACGCTAAAAAAAATGGCTCCCCTTTTCTCCTATGAAACAGTGAAGGAATCTCACACGATCGACACCATGTTTATTTACAATTAGCTCAGGGGAAGTTTACGACAAGCGATTCACAGCAAGACAGTGAAAAGGAGCACTTGATTTGCTCACCCATACCCACCAAAAGCGCAGCTAGAGAATGGTATGTGTACAGAAACTCGGTATTATGACAACAGTGACAATAGTACACTAGTAATTAAACTAAAAACCTTAGTAGATATTGTAAATGTTAATTTCATTTTATAAATTTTTTGTTTCATATTGGTGAATATCTTATCCATCAGTAGACTGATGTGTAAGCGCTAAAAACTACAACTTTGGAACGTAAATAAGTAGACGGTTAAAAAGCAGCTTGAAGATAGTCTGTAAAACATAATTTATGCAACATTTTGACCAATGCACCACCATTACTTGTAGGTCAAAATAAGTGTTTTAAATGTAGCAACAAAAAAAAATCATAATATGACCCATTTAAGTAGCAATTCAGGCACCGTTTAAGCACCGGTGCCTTTTCAAAAGTAGCGATTTGGCCCAAGTATTAAGTCATTTGTAAACAATAGCCATCCTTACCTGTAGAGCGGTGCCAGCTGTCAGCATGATGCACAATGGATCCAAGTTTTGTTGTTTCATTGGCTCGCTGGGGGACTTCTCTTTTGACGGTTCTCAACAGGTCACCTGACCACGCAAAACAGATCAGACAGAAGACTTTACTGGAGATAGACATCTCGCACTTTAGTGATTTTATTTTAAAGCTGGACTTTGAGAAACCTGTGATTAAGAGCAATATGAATAAACTTTGATTGTTTAGATTGGCTTGTTGCCTGCAACCTTAAAATATGAAAACAATTTGTCCCTTTGGAGAATTTGAACATTCTCAAGGAAAAAGTATCAGGATCGGTAGAATACTATAGCTTACTTACTACTACTTATTACTAACGAAAATTTTAATCACTCTTGCTTAAATTATTTGTATAGATTTAATTATTTTATTCAAAATATTTTATATCACTGATGTGTTGTTCGATTGAGTCCACTCTTAACCCCTGAGTCTGTCTTTAGCAAAAAGGGACATTGTTAAACGGACCGTTAAATGATCCGTTAAATATCAAAGGTTAGAGGGCTGAAATTTAGCCACATAGTTTTTAACTAGTTTTTCTTTATAATGGCATCATGCCACTTTTTGCAAAGTTATTAGGGACGGTGTGGCGAAGTTGGTAGAGTGGCCGTGCCAGCAATCGGAGGGTTGCTAGTTACTGGGGTTCAATCCCCACCTTCTACCATCCTAGTCACGTCCGTTGTGTCCTTGGGCAAGACACTTCACCCTTGCTCCTGATGGCTGCTGGTTAGCGCCTTGCATGGCAGCTCCCGCCATCAGTGTGTGAATGATGTGTGTGTGAATGGGTGAATGTGGAAATACTGTCATAGCGCTTTGAGTACCTTGAAGGTAGAAAAGCGCTATACAAGTATAACCCATTTATCATTTATCATTCCAAATAGGAGATAAACACTTAATACAAACTTAGCCCCTTTTCCCATTTTGGCCACCATTGATTCCCAATTCAACACATTTTTGACATTATGTTCTTTACAACTGTATGTAAACTTTTGACCACGACTGTATCTATGGATAGCTCTGAAGCTGTTGAAGAATTTAAAGTATGCCACAGTACAAATACCAGACTCAGACACCTGGGGGAGGGGTTGTCACGTGACTGCAAAATACTTCATGTAATTAAATGCAGCTGCGACCATTACACAATGACACAGAATTTTTTTGTATGATTTGTTGAAAAACTTCATGCCGAATGAAGTCAGATTGTGTCCAAACGCTTCGAGATATCGACTTTTCGAACACACCGTGAGGGCCTCAAGGCTTTGGGGACATTCCAATGTTCTTAGATTTCCAATAAGTGGACAAATGACCGAGTTGAAGAGAGTTAGAAAATGTGAATTTTTGTGTTTTTGGGCTTTTGAGATCTGACATTTAACATTGGAGTCAATGGGCCAACAGAAGCGAAATGGGACACAACATCTACAAAAGTGTAATTTTCTGACCGAGGACAAGTGTGTCTATGTTTTCACCAAAACACATGACACTGGGATCAAAGATGTGGCCGTGAGGAAAGAATGTTAGCAAAAAAAATAATAATGTTTTTACGCACTCTCACCCTCTAGGAAGCTAGAGTGCACCATTGACTTTAATCCAAATCACTATTTTGTAAGTCACTTGAGGGACATAATGAGTTAAAGTCAAGCACAAATCTGCAATGGACACATTCTGGGGCATTAAGTGTAAAGTAGTTTTTTGGGGGTTAAAATGTAAAAAGAAAACAAACAATCTAAACATAGTTGGATCTTAACATAAAAAAATCGCCTTGATACAACTTTTTCACTTTCGATATAAATATGGGTCTAAATCAAACATGCTTTTATTATTTTGTATTGTGGAATGTTATAAAAGTTTTGATCAAGTGAAATGACTCTAACGGAACAATGGTCAGTATGATAAACACTAACCTATTAATTAACAAACATCTGCAGTGAACAAACGCAGATGGTTGTACGCCGTGGCCTGCTGGGGCAGCGGGCTGAGAGCGGGGGACGCTGGTAAAGAAGGCCAGTAACGTGGTGGGAGTGGAGCTAGACTCTCTGGCGGTGGTGTCAGAGAGGAGAAGTCTAGCAAAACTCCTAGCCATTATGAACAACACCTCCCACCCACTACACTCGGACCTTGCGGAGAGAATGAGCACGTTCAGTGGAAGGCTCAGACTCCTAAAATGCAACACGGAACGACACAGGAGGTCCTTCATACCGACAGCCATCAGACTGTATAATGCATATGTTCCTTCTTGACTGCACTTAAAGGCCTACTGAAATGACTTTTTTAAATTTAAACGGGGATAGCAGATCCATTCTATGTGTCATACTTGGACATTTCGCGATTTTGCCATATTTTTGCTGAAAGGATTTAGTATAGAACAACGACGATAAAGTTTGCAACTTTTGGTCTCTGATAAAAAAAAAAAGCCTTGCCCCTACCGGAAGTAGCGTGACGTAGTAGGTTGTTCGCCTCCTCATATTTTCCTATTGTTTTCAATGCAGTTAGAGCGATTCGGACAGAGAAAGCGACGATTACCCCATTAATTTGAGCGAGGATGAAAGATTTGTGGATGAGGAACGTTAGAGTGACGGACTAGAATGCAGTGCAAGACATATCTTTTTTCGCTCTGACCGTAACTTAGGTACAAGCTGGCTCATTGGATTCCACACTCTCTCCTTTTTCTATTGTGGATCACGGATTTGTATTTTAAACCACCTCGGATACTATATCCTCTTGAAAATGAGAGTCGAGAACGCGAAATGGACATTCACAGTGACTTTTATCTCCACGACAATACATCGGCGAAGCTCTTTAGCTACTGAGCTAACGTGATAGCATCTGGCTCAAATGCAGATAAACAAAATAAATAAATCCCTGACTGGAAGGATAGACAGAAGATCAACAATACTATTAAACCATGTACATGTAACTACACAGTTAATAATTCTCAGCCTGGCAGACCTTAACAATGCTGTTGCTAACGACGCTGAAGCTAACTTAGCAACCGGACCTCACAGAGCTATGATAAAAACATTAGCGCTCCACCTACGCCAGCCAGCCCTCATCTGCTCATCAACACCTGTGCTCACCTGCGTTCCAGCGATCGACGGCGCGACGAAGGAGTTCACCCGATCATCCGTGCGGTTGGCGGCTAGCGTCGGCTAGCGCGTCTGCTATCCAAGTAAGTCCTCCTGTTGTGTTGCTACAGCCAGCCGCTAATACACTGATCCCACCTACAACTTTCTTCTTTGCAGTCTCCATTGTTCATTAAACAAATTGCAAAAGATTCACCAACGCAGATGTCCAGAATACTGTGGAATTATGAGATGAAAACAGAGCTATTTTGTATTGTTTTCAATGGGGTACCGATACTTCTGTTTCACTGGCTACGTCACGCGCATACGTCATCATCCAAAGACGTTTTAAACCGGAAGTTTAGCGGGAAATTTAAAATTGCACTTTATAAGTTAACCCGGCCGTATTGGTATGTGTTGCAATGTTAAGATTTCATCATTGATATATAAACTATCAGACTGCGTGGTCGGTAGTAGTGGGTTTCAGTAGGCCTTTAAATGTAGAATATATGTAGAATATATTTATGTTATTCATATATTATTTATATAATATATATATTATATTATTTATTATTATTATAGTCTATTGTGAGCGAACTGTGGTGCTGAATTTCCCCCAGGGATTAATAAAGTACTTTCTATTGTATTCTATTATATATGATGTCTTTAAAGGGGCCCTATTATGCAAAACTATCTTTGTTTTACCTTTTGGTACCTGTTTTTGTGTATTTGGCATCTGGACAAGTCCCGAAAATTTGAAATCAAACCATGGAGGTATGGCTACAATATATATAAAACAATCTAGCCTTCCTTCATACTTCCTCCAAATGAGCCGTTTTTGCACCATTTGCACCAAATTTTTCCAATTTTGACATCAGTGGATCACTCCATAAAATGGTAAATCAAGGGTGATGGGTCAAATGAAGAGAATAATTTCACCACACCTAGTGTGTGTGTGTGTGTGTCAATCATTGGTAGTTTTTTATTTATTTAAAGTTTTACCTTAAGTGCTTTGTGCGAGTCCGCCATTGTAGGTTGTGGGGCGGACTTGCTCGCACACATTTACATGTATCCTCTGCTGTTGCCTTTTCTAATAAAAAGCAGTGTATAGTTCTAACTTATATGTCAGTAGACTCCATATAGAAGTAGGGCTTGGCTCCAAGGATTAGCGCCGGTATAGCAGGTGGATAGAGGGAGGGGTCTTTATCATTTTTTCTAGGTCAAAGACCTCTGAACTGATGGTGAAATGGAGCGGTGACCCTCTACTTATACTGTATGTAAGGGTGTAACGGTACACAAAAATTTCGGTTCGGGACGTACCTCGGTTTAGAGGTCACGGTTCGGTTCATTTTAGGTACAGTAAGAAAACAACAAAATATACATTTTATGGTTATTTATTTACCAAATTTGTAAACAATGGCTTTATCCTTTTAACGTTGCTTTAAAATAGCTCTGTGTGTGATGGATGTGAGCCACCACTAGGCTGATCAGTGCAACAGCACGCAGTCATGAATGCTAAGCATAACAATAACACACTGTACATATACACACAGGGTCCATTGCCAGGGTTAATGCAGTCAACATATATAAAATAAAAACAAAATAATATAAGGCTCAGAATTGGTTTCTTAACAAAACCTTTCTACATATAAAGTGCAATAATTCCACATATAAAGTGCAACATTAAACTGATTCAAGTTGTTGGTCAGATGAAATAAAATGACAAAACTTCTACATATAAAAAGTGCAACATTAAACAGTTTCAAGTCAACTCAGCCTCAGATTAACTCCCCAGCCTTTAAAGGCCTACTGAAATGAATTTTTTTTATTTAAACGGGGATAGCAGATCTATTCTATGTGTCATACTTGATCATTTCGCGATATTGCCATATTTTTGCTGAAAGGATTTAGTATAGAACAACGACGATAAAGATTGCAACTTTTGGTATCTGATGAAAAAAAGGCTTGCCCCTACCGGAAGTAGCGTGACGTAGTCAGTTGAACATATACGCAAAGTTCCCTATTGTTTACAATGATGGCCGCATGAAGTGAGAGAGATTCGTACCGAGAAAGCGACAATTTCCCCATTAATTTGAGCGAGGATGAAAGATTTGTGGATGAGTAAAGTGCAAGTGAAGGACTAGTGGGGAGTTGAAGCTATTCAGATAGGGAAGATGCTGTGAGAGCCGGGGGTGACCTGTAAGGCTGAAACGACGCGTCGACGTAGTCGACGTCATCGGTTACGTAAATACGTCGACGCCGTTTTTGTGCGTCGACGCGTCGCATAATGACGTCACACTACCGTCATGGCGAAGCGCAAAGCAGACGATCAAAGAAGACGATGCGAGCGGTGCGAGCGAGGGGGGAAAAGCATGCCAAAAGTGTGGGAGTATTTCAATAAACGGCCTAATAATGTTGTTGTATGCACACTGTGTCGAGCGGAAATGGCCTATCATAGCAGCACAACGGCTATGAACGAACATTTGAAAAGAAAACCATCAACTAGTCAATCGTCCGCGCGAGCATACGTTATCATTACACAAAAACATGAATGTGTCATTTGTATCTGCTAGGGGTGTAACGGTACGTGTTTTGTATTGAACCGTTTCGGTACGGGGCTTTCGGTTCGGTACGGGGGTGTACCGAACGAGTTTCTAAGCTAAAGCTAAAGTCTTAACAAGCTGCTTTGCTCCGTCTGCCTCTGTCTCAGCACGCAGCATTGTCCCACCCACACAACCATCTGATTGGTACACACGCAGCATTGTCCCACCCACACAACCATCTGATTGGTACACACGCAGCATTGTCCCACCCACACAACCATCTGATTGGTACACACGAAGCATTATCAGCCAATCAGCAGTGCGTATTCATAGCGCATGTAGTCAGCGCTTCAGCGTCGAGCAGATAGGTGTTTAGCAGGTGAGCATCAGGCAGCGGACTCTCCCCAAATGATAATAAACACCTCCCAGTCAACTACTAGTAACATCACTATGAGCCCGTTGACCTTCTAGAAACTTAAACTGCAGCTCAGCTCGCTCGCAATCCTGGCTTGAGGTGAAGGCTAATTAGCTCTCAGTTCCAGCCACATCGACCCCTTCTGAGCGCCTATTTTCAGCTGCTGGGAATATTATAAACAAGAAAACCAAAGCATGTACACATGCTAACCTTTCTTCATTACAACTGTTAGTCACTCACTGGAATGAGTAGAATTGGTTATTGTGTACTGTGTTGGACTGGATGTTTATTTTGCACATTTTAAAAGCAATATTTAATGTTTACAGTGCTCCAGAATATTTAGATTGGCACTTTTTTGTATTGGATGTTTATCTTTATTTTTGCACATTTTAGCAAATAAGCAATACTTTCACTTTTGTTGAAATGTTTACACTGTTACAGAATATTTCGTTTTGCACTTTTTTGTATTGGATGTTTATCTTTATTTTTGCACATTTTAAAGCAAAATAAGCAATACTTTTACTTTTGAAATGCTTATACTATTGCAGAATATTAAGATTTGCACTGGATGTTAACTTTTATATTTGCACATTAAAAAGCAAATAAGCTACTTTTAATTTTGTTAAATGTTAAAGGTTTTAAATGTTTACATTGTTACAGAATATTTAGTCATGTTGTTGTCAATGTTGACTGAGTGGCCATACTTCTTTTTTTTTGTAAATAAAAGCCATGCCTTTTGAAAAAACGGGCCTACATTTATTTTTTCATCTTCATTTTGAATAAAAAAAATAATCGGTAAAAGGAAAAATAATCTATAGATTAATCGAAAAAATAATCTATAGATTAACCGATTAATCGAAAAAAATAATCTATAGATTAATCGATAGAAAAATAATCGTTAGCTGCAGCCTTAGTGACCTGATATTCAGCTGGGAATGACTACAACAGTAAATAAACACAAGACATATATATACTCTATTAGCCACAACACAACCAGGCTTATATTTAATATGCCACAAATTAATCCTGCATAAAAACACCTGCGTGTTTGTTATGCTAGCTCCTAGCTCCTCTGCTAGCTCCTAGCTCCATAGAACACGCCAATACAATTCAAACACCTGATCAACACACACAATCACTCAGCCCAAAAGACCGTTTACCTAACCCAAGGTTCATAAAGCTTATATATTTTTAAAAAGTTACGTACGTGACGCGGACATACGGTCAAGTTATCGAATGTTTAGCAGCCAAGGCTGCATACTCACGGTACCTGATATTCAGCTGGGAATGACTACAACAGTAAATAAACACAAGACATATATATACTCTATTAGCCACAACACAACCAGGCTTATATTTAATATGCCACAAATTAATCCTGCATAATAACACCTGCGTGTTTGTTATGCTAGCTCCTAGCTCCTCTGCTAGCTCCTAGCTCCATAGAACACGCCAATACAATTCAAACACCTGATCAACACACACAATCACTCAGCCCAAAAGACCGTTCACCTAACCCAAGGTTCATAAAGCTTATATATTTTTAAAAAGTTACGTACGTGACGCGCACGTACGGTACGGTACGTGTTATGCTCGCTCCTAGCTCCTCTGCTAGCTCCTAGCTCCATAGAACACGCCAATACAATTCAAACACATGATCAACACACACAATCACTCAGCCCAAAAGACCGTTCACCTAACCCAAGGTTCATAAAGCTTATATATTTAAAAAAAGTTACGTACATACGCAAAAAAAAGCCAAAGCTGCATACTCACAGTAGCACGTCTGCGTCTTTGTCATCCAAATCAAAGTAATCCTGGTAAGAGTCTGTGTTGTCCCAGTTCTCTACAGGCGTCTGTGTATCCAAGTCAAATGTCCTCCTGGTTAGAGTCTCTGTTATCCGAGTTCTTCCATCTTGACTGCATCTTTCGGGAATGTAAACAAAGAAGCGCCGGCTGTGTACTGTTGTGGCTGACTACGTTCGAAAAATACGTCCATTTCGCACCGACAACTTTCTTCTTTGCTTGCTCAGCTTCCTTCTTCATAATGCAATGAACATGATTGAAACAGATTCACGAACACAGATGCCCAGAATACTGTGGAATTATGAAATGAAAACAGAGCTTTTTCGTATTGGCTTCAATGTGGAAGGCATACCCGTGTTCGCCGGTCTACGTCACGCGCATACGTCATCCTCAGAGGCGTTTCGAACCGGAAGTTTAGCGGCAAATTTAAAATGTCACTTTATAAGTTAACCCGGCCGTATTGGCATGTGTTATAATGTTAAGATTTCATCATTGATATATAAACTATCAGACTGCGTGGTCGGTAGTAGTGGGTTTCAGTAGGCCTTTAACCCTGGTGACTTTCACTCAATTTTCATGTTTTTTGCCAGAAAAATCAGTTTATCCACATTGTCTGCAGAAAGAGCAGACCTGCTTGCAGTTAAAATGTCTCCAGCTGTGGAAAATACCCTTTCGCTGGGCACGGAGCTAGCAGGTATGGCGAGGTAGGGCCTGGCTAATTTGGCAGTAAGAGGATATATGGGTTTATTGTTCTTCCACCATAGAAGTGGGTCAAAATCTAGTTTTTAATGCAATATGGTCTTAAATCTGCTGCTATAAAAACACCAACGATATTTGTTACTGCTTTAGCCCTGCCTGACTCGCCGAGGAGAAGCTGCTTGAATGCGGTGGGAGCTGTGTTTGTTCGCCTTTCTCTTCGTTGAAGCGATGTTATCTATTGTTGTATCGCACCGCGAAGCCCAAATGTTCCCAAACGGGAGATCTTAACGAGGAAAGAGGGTCTTCCAGCTCTGGCTTTTGCATGTTGTAGTAGCCCGGTTGTTGCTAGCATGCCGTGTGTTGTGCCTCAGTGTGCATTGTTTACACAACGTGCGGTGCGCTACTTAATATGTCCGTGTGGAAACTCGTTCGGTACACCTCTGAACCGAATCCCCCGTACCGAAACGGTTCAATACAAATACACGTACCATTACACCCTTAACTGTATGAATATAACATTGTGTAAACTGGTCCTATTGGCCACTCGCAGAAATTTGATTATTACAATAAATGATTCAATTTAACTCTTATTCTTAATTTAATTCAACATGATTCTCAATTAAAACCAATTTTCGCAAAATACTGTTTGGTATATACAAATTAAAATAAAATATTCTCTAAACAGGTTAGAGCAGCTCTTCCTGGCTGCTGACGATTCAGAATCGTAACAAATAAAAAAATCATGATTCGGCTTTTGAATCAATTTTTTAAACCACCTCTAGTAGCTTGTCATTACTAAAATATTGAAATACTCAAGTACAGCACTACTAATCGCTACATAACGCTTTATACACTAGGTCAGGGGTGTCAAATTCATTTTAACTCAGGAGCCGCATGCAGGAAAATCTGAGCACACGCGGGCCGGACTATTAAAATCATGGCATTAAAACTAAAAAGTAAAGACAACTTCAGATTGTTTTCTTTGTCTTACTTTGGCCAAAAATAGAACAAACACATTCTGAAAATATTACAATAAAAATATAGAAAAAAAATACCAAAAAAAAAAACATGAAGGAAAGAAGAAAGTGAATGAATGTTTATAACTGAATACATTTACATATGCATAAAAATGTTTACTTTTGTATTATTTTTTTAAATGAATTAAGTAACGTTTACATAAACCTTTTTCCAAAACACAATATAGAATGTGAGATATAACAGGATAATGCATACATCTATCATTTGTTTTCAAAACGGTTACAAAAAAGTGGGACCCCAAAAATATACTGGGGAACCCCATTTTTAATGACTTGATGGGGTCCCTGGGACCCCATTTTGAAAATTCCTAGCGCCAACACCGACGGAGTATTGGTGCATGCAAAACAGCAGCAGGCGGCTGTGGCCTGCGGGCCGTTTCTAATACTAATCAAATATCCTGGGAGGCCATAGATAATTCATTGTGTATTCAAAGACATTTCATTTTTGTGGAAAAATTGTTGCGGGAAAGTGGAGGAGTTCAAGTACCTCTGAGTTTTGTTCACGAGTGAGGGAAGAGTGGATCGTGAGATCGACAGGCGGATCGGTGCGGCATCTTCAGTAATGCGGACGCTGTATTGATCTGTTGTGGTGAAGAAGGAGCTGAGCCGGAAGGCAAAGCACTCAATTTACCGGTCTATCTACTAGGGCTGCAAATCTTATGGTGTCCCACGATTCGATTCAATATCGATTCTTGGGGTCACGATTCGATTATAAATTGATTTTTTCGATTCAACGCGATTCTCGATTCAAAAACGATATTTTCCGATTCAAAACAATTCTCTATTCATTCAATACATAGGATTTCAGCAGGATCTACCCCAGTCTGCTGACATGCAAGTAGAGTAGTAGATTTTTGTAAAAAGCTTTTATAATTGTAAAGGACAATGTTTAATCAACTGATTGCAATAATGTAAATGTGTTTTAACTATTAAATGAACTAAAAGTATGACTTATTTTATCTTTGTGAAAATATTGGACACAGTGTGTTGTCAAGCTTATGAGATGGGATGCAAGTGTAAGCCACTGTGACACTATTGTTCTTTTTTTATAAATGTCTAATGATAATGTCAATGAGGGATTTTTAAACACTGCTATGTTGAAATTGTAACTAATATTGATACTGTTGTTGATAATATTCATTTTTGTTTCACTACTTTTGGTTTGTTCTGTGTCGTGTTTGTGTCTCCTCTCAATTGCAGTTCTGAGTGTTGCTGGGTCGGGTTTGGTTTTGGAATTGGATTGCATTGTTATGGTATTGCTTTGTATTATTTTGTTGGATTGATTAATTAAAAAAAATAAAATAAAAATAAAAATCGATTTTTGAAAAATGAGAATCGATACTGAATCGAACAACGTGAGAATCGCGATTTGAATTTCAATCGATTTCTTCCCACACCCCTACTATCTACGTTCCCATCCTCACCTATGGTCACGAGCTTTGGGTTATGACCGAAAGGACAAGATCACGGGTACAAGCGGCTGAAATTAGTTTCCTCCGCCAGGTGGCGGGTCTCTCCCTTAGAGATAGGGTGAGAAGCTCTGTCATTCGGGAGGAGCTCAAAGTAAAGCCGCTGCTCCTCCACACCGAGAGGAGCCAGATGAGGTGGTTCGGGCATCTGGTCAGGATGCAACCCAGACGCCTCCCTACGAAGGTGTTTAGGGCACGTCCGACCGGCAGGAGGCCACGGGGAAGACCCAGGACACATTGGGAGGACTATGTCTCCCGGCTGGCCTGGGAGTGCCTCTGGATCCCCCGGGAGGAGCTGGACGAAGTGGCTGGGGAGAGGGAAGTTTGGGCTTCCCTGCTTAAGCTGCTGCCCCCGCGACCCGACCTCGGATAAGCGGAAGATGGTAGTGTTGTGTCGTTCGCGAACGATTCGTTCGAAAGAACGAATCTTTTGAGTGAACGTACAGAACCGAATCACTTCATGAACTGATTCGTTCCTTTCTCAGTTCAGTTGAGCTCCGCCGCGACCATGCCGGTATGAGTGGAACTGGCGCATTCTGTGACTCACTGAACCCTCGACGTCGGCGAACGACGCAGCCAATGAGAGGGTGGGGGGAGGGATTGAGCGAACGATTCGTTCACCGCGGATTAACGACATGAATCACTCAGTGAACGACAACGCTCTCGCTCTCTGCTCTGCGGGGGGTAAAGTGTAGGGCAGGCTGTTTTGAGAAGATTTAAAATAAAAATAATAACTAATGTATGTACACATACATAGGCTATTATTTACACAGTTATTGTAACAAAAATAAATTTCTCCTTGGGGATCAATTCTGATTCATATTATTATTATTATACATTCTACTGCAACTGTTGTTGTTGATGTTGTTTAGTAGCTATCATCATCATTATAATAATGCTGATTTGCAATTAAACTGTACTGCTGCTGCAGAAGTGATTTGGTTCACATACTGAACTGCGGCCACAGTGTGGCGCTGTGTCAGTCACTGATTCTAGTGATTCAGTACAGTCAAAACAACTGCAGAAGTGATTTGGTTCACGTACTGAACTGCGGCCACAGTGTGGTGCTGTGTCAGTCACTGACTCTAGTGATTCAGTACAGTCAAAAGAACTGCAGAAGTGATTCGGTTCACGTACTGAACTGCGGCCACAGTGTGGTGCTGTGTCAGTCACTGATTCTAGTGATTCAGTACGGTCAAAAGAACTGCCGATCCCATGAAAACAAGCCACATGAAAACAAACACACGTCCCCATTATCTCAACACACAAAGTTATGAGAGTAGACTACTAGTCTACTAGCAGTCTACTGGCGGGGGGTAAAGTGTAGGGCAGGCTGTTTTGAGAAGATTTAAAATAAAAATAATAACTAATGTATGTACACATACATAGGCTATTATTTACACAGTTATTGTAACAAAAATAAATTTCTCCTTGGGGATCAATTCTGATTAATATTATTATTATTATTATCCCTTCTACTGCAACTGTTGTTGTTGTTAGATTAACGCGAGTCCCTACGCAGTGCGTGGGGACTCGAGTTCACCCTATTTGCTGCTTCTCCCGCGAATGTCTGCACTGTACTGTACTACGCACGCCCCCCCCTCCTATTTTTTATTTTTTGGGGGGGGGATTTGGTGAACGAATTTTTTGAACGAATCATTTTAAGGAACTGATTCTAGTGATTCAGTACAGTCAAAAGAACTGCCGATCCCATCACTTGAAGATGGATAGATGGATGGAAATAAGAACTGTAGCACTTGTGCGGACCCCTAAGGATCACGGACACCCTGTTGAAGACCACTGGTTTAGTGGCAAGCCGATATAATCTGATACTAGTATTTTTGTTGATATTGGACAAATATCCGATCGAGACACACTGAATTCAAAGTGCTACTTTACCTGTTGCGACCTCCCGTTTCTCAGAGCTGCAGTTCCAATCCGATCCTCTAGGACCAGAGAGCGACCAATCACTGCAGGAGAGGCCAGTATCAGACGAAGGGGAGAAGATGCTGTTGTGGCTGCTCGACATCCACGCCCGCTCCTGTTGGTTCCATTCTTGTTGGTGTTCCACCTGAGCACCTCCAGGCTCCGAGAACCTTCCTTCCTCCACCACCAACTCCGCAGGTAGACTACGTCGGCTGGGCATGGCCTCCCCTGGGAGACCCGCAAAGTGACCTCTTAGCTCCTTCCCCGGATGGGACGGGAGCATCTTTCCCTGCTCCACATTCTCAACGTTAATCTTTGGGACGAGTCTCTCTGGTGATGAGGCGGCCACAGGCTTTATTGTGATGGAGCCAAGATGGCCTCCAGGCGTCATCTGGATGTCTTCATCTTCATCGTCACAAGAGACCGCAGTTTTGTAGCTCTGCCTGTG